>NW_026695131.1:0-85000 GCF_021218885.2 Marmota monax | reverse complement strand
TCTTGTATGTAATTTTGCATAACCCTGAGGGTCTCCTTCCATTTCCATGCAATTTCCCTTCTCTATCCCTTTCCCTCCCACCTCTCATCCCTGTTTAATGTTAATCTTCTTCTCATGCTCTTCGTCCCTACTCTGTTCCCAGTTACTCTCCTTATATCAAAGAAGACATTTGGCATTTGTTTTTTAGGGATTGGCTAGCTTCACTTAGCATAATCTGCTCTAATGCCATCCATTTCCCTGCAAATTCTATGATTTTGTCATTTCTTAATGCAGAGTAATACTCCATTGTGTATAAATGCCACATTTTTTTATCCATTCATCTATTGAAGGGCATCTAGGTTGGTTCCACAGTCTTGCTATTGTGAATTGTGCTGCTATGAACATCGATGTAACACTAACCCTAAACCTAACCCTTACCCTAACCCTAACCCTAATCATAACCCTACTTCTAACACTAACTATAAACCCAACCATAAACCTAACCCTAACAATAACCTTAAAACTATCTCCAAGCCTATCACTAAACCTAACAGTATAATTAACCATAACCCTAACACAAACCTAACTCTAACCCTATCTCTAACACTACCAATCACCCTAACCCAAAACCTAACACAAACTCTAATTCTAACACTAACACTAACACTAACACTAAGCCTAATCCTAACCCTTACCTTAACTCTAACTCTAATCCTAAACTTAACATTAACCCTAACCATAATACTAACCCTAACCCTAACCCTAAACTTAAAAGTCACCGTAAACCTAATCCTAACACTAACCCTAACACAAAAATTAACACTAACATTAACCCTAACCCTATCCTAATCCTAACTGTAACACTAAACCTAACAATAAACCTAACCCAATTCTAATCCCATCACTAATTCCAAAACTAAACATAACCCCAAACCTAACAATAACCCTAACACTAACCATAACCCTAACCATAACGCTAACCATATCTCTAAACCTAACCCTAACACTAACATTAACTGTAACTCTAAACCTAATTATAATCCTACCAGTAAATCTAACCCTAATTCTAACCTGAAATATAAACCTAATCATATTGGTAACCCTAACACTTACCCTAACCCTAGTCCTTATACAAATCCTAACCCTAACTCTAACCCTAACCCTAACACTGACTAACCCTAACCCTAACACTAACCCTAACACTAAAGGTAAACCTAACCCTTAACCTAATACTAACCCTAACACTAACCCTAAACCTAACCTTAACCATAACACTAACCCTAAAAATAACACTAACCATAAACCTAACCATAACCCAACCCATAACCCTAACCCTAACACTAACACTAACACTAACACTAACACTAACACTAAACTTAACTGTAACACTAACTCTAACTTATTCCTAACTGTAACACTATAATTACCCCTAACCCTAACCATAACACAAACCTAACCCTAACCCTAACACTAGCACTCACCCGAAACCGAACCCTAACAAAATCACATATTTGAAAACTAAAACTAACCCTAACCCTAATCCTAACCCTTACCTTAACCCTAACAGTAACTTTAACCTTAACTCTAACCCTAACCCTAAAAGTAACCCTAACCCTAACCCTAATTCTAACACTAACCCTCACCCTAAACCTAATCCTAACCATAACGCTAACACTAACCCTAACACAAATTTTAACAGTAACATCAACCCTAACACAAACCTAATCTTAACTTTATCCCTAAACCTAATAAGAACTCTAACCCTAATCCTAACTCAAACCCTAACCCTAACTCTTAAACTAACAATAACCTTAACCCTAATCCTACCCTATCACTAACCATAACCCGAAGCCTAACTCTGACCAAATACTAACCCTAAACCTAACTGTAACCATCACACTAACTCTAAACCTATCTTTAACCTGATATTATAATTATCACTATCCCTAACCCTAAAACAAACAGTAACACAAAACCTAACCCTAACCTTAACCCTAACACTCACCCTAACCCTAACCTTAACATGAACCCTAATTCTTAACCTAACACTCACCCTAACATTAATCATAACCCTTAACTTAACCCAAACTCTAACCCTAAACTTAACCCTAAACCTAACCCTAATACTAACCCTAACCCTAAATCTAACCCTACCATTAACCCTAACTTTAAAACTAATGCAAAATTTAACACTAACACTAAACCTAATGTAATCCTAAACATATCCCTAAAGCTAACACTAACCCTAAAACTAATACTAACTCATTTTGTAAACCTAAACCTAAAACTAAACTAACCCTAACCCTTACCCATACCCTAACACTAAACTTAACCATAATCCTAACCCTTACCCTAACCTTAATCCTAACCATAACCCTAACCGTAACACTAATTCATACCTATTCCTAAACCTAACATGATCCCTAACGCAAACCCTTACACTAACCCGAACACTAAACCTAACCCTAACCATAACCATAACACTAACCCTAACCCTAACCATTTCATTAAGCCCGACACCGACCCAAACCCTAAACCTAAACCTAACGCTAACACTAACCCTAAATCTAATCCGAACCTTAACACTAACATGAATCCTAACCATAACCATAACACTAGCACTAACATTAACTCTAACTCTAACCCTAACACAAACCCTAACCCAACCATAATCCTGACCCTAATCTATCCGTAACCCTTACCCGTACCTAATGCTAACCCTAACCCTAACACAAACACTAACCCTAAACCTAATTCAAACCATAAAGCTAACCCTGACACTAAACCTAACCATAAACTTATCGGTAACCCTAACACTAACCAAAACACTAACTCTATCCGTAACCCTAACCCTAACCCTAACAATTACCCTAAACCTAACCCTAACTGTAACACAAAGCTTAACGCTAAACCTAACTCTTGCTCTAAGACTAACCCTAACAGCAACCCTAACAGTAACCCTAACGCTAACCCTAACCCTAAATATAAACTTAAAAATAACACTAACCCTAACCCTAACCCTCACCCTAACCCTAACCCTAGCACTTACCTAACACTAACCCTAACCCTAACACTAAACCTAAACCTAACTGTAATGTTAACCCCAAAACTAAAAGTAACCCTAATCTTAACCCTAACCCTAACCATAAACCTAAACTTAACACTAACCCTAATCCTAACCCTAACCCTAACTCTAACCCTAAAGCTACCATTAAACCTAACACCAACCCTAAACCTAATTGTAACCCTAACTCAAATCATAATCCAACCATAACCCTAAACCTAACCCTAACACAAATCCTATCCCTAACCCTAACCCCAGCACATATCCTAACCCGAACCCTAAACCTAACCAAATCCCTAACACTAACCCTAACCCTAACCGTTACCCTTACCCTAACACTAAACCTAACCATAACCCTAAACATAACACTAACTCTAACACTAACCTGAACACTAACCCTAACACCAACCCTAACCCTAAACCTAACTCTAACCCTAATCCTAACTGTAAGCCTAACCATTACACTAGCCCTATGCCTAACACGAAACCTAACACTAATTCTAACCGTAAATCTAACGCTAACCCTAACATTTACCCTAACACTAACCCTACCCATAAAATTTACATTAACACTAAACCTTACCCTAATTCTAACTGTAACCTTAATACTAAACCTAACCCTAACTGAAACACTATCTCTTAACCCTAACCCAAACCCTAACCCTAAGACTAAACCTAACAAAAACTCTAACCCTAACACTACCTCTAACCCCCAAACTAACCCTAACCATATACTTAACTGTAAAACTCTCCACAAACCTAACCATAAACCTAACCCTAATTCTAACCCTAATCCTAACACTTACCGTAACACTAACCCTAAACCTTACTGTTGGGGTTTGAGTGTGCAGAGTTTAGCTCCCTCAGGCCTGACATGTTGCAAGAGCTGTGGCTGTGATTTAGGTCAGCTGAGGCAAACCTCAGTTAGGAGGAGGAAAAATTCTCTTCCCCTTATTGCAAGTCACAAGTTCTGCATGGTTTGGCCAAGAGGAAGAAGCTTCCTGCATACTTATCCTGGGAACAGTACATTCTAAAGAAACAAATGCATCCTCAGGGGATTAGATAATGTCTACAAAGAACTTTAAGAGGGTACTTATCAAATAAACAGGAACAATCTGAATTTAGCTCTGTGTATCCGCTGAGGCATGGTATTTGGGCAATGTGGGTAACGTGATATTGAAGAATTGCTTGCTTTGTTAGAAGAAGTAGATAAAAGGAACTTGCAAATAAACCTCAGCATGCAGTTGCAATTGCTGCCTTTGCTCTGCATCCCCTGTGTCCTGCTTATTTCGCGACCCTTACCCAGGGACCCGAATGCTCTAGACGTTCACAATTGGTGCCTGAACAGGGACCCTGCTGGATTGACAGGAAGGGTAAGTTCTTTTTCTTTATATTACAGGGTGATGGGACAATCTTCATCTTCTCCTTTTTTACGTATTCTTAGGCATTCACTTGCTGTCTATGGTATTAATATTTCCCATTCTGATATAGAGATGTGTCTTAAGGTGGTCAGGGAATGGAATCCCTGGTTCCTGGAGGAAGGATCTATGGATGTAGATAATTGGAAACGGGTCCATCACAATGTTGAAAAGGCCATGAGGCAAGGTGAAAAAATTCCAATTCGGTTTTGGTCTATCTGGTCTATTTTATATACAATGTTTAAAGCTATGGAGGAAGAAAGGTTGATTGGCAATTTACAAAAGGAGCTAGCTCCCTCTATTCTAGATCTCCCTCTGGATATTAGTGAAAAAGAAGAGGTAGTAGAAGATATGCAAAAATTGACTCATAACTCTTCACAAAATTCTGCTGATTTAATTGGTAATGCTACAGAAAAGAAAATGAAAGTAAAAACGACGATTGATGATTGCTCTGTTCTGGAGCAATTCAAACTTGTTATGGAGGAGGTTCTGGGACGTCTTAATAAATTAGAAGCTAAAATGGACCCTAAGCCTTTATCGGGAACCAGGCCCTCTGCCCCTCCGGCCACCAATCCTTTTTTGGCAGCTTCTTTAAAGGCTGTCCAGGAAATGGACTCAGAACCTTCTGATGATGAGGACGAAACTCCCTTCTTTGCTTTTCCTATAATCAGGCCTGATCCAGCTAATGGAATGGCACAGCCACCTCGGTATGAGGGGATTGATATTGATCATATTAGCAGATTAAAAAAGGCAGTGACAATGTACGGACCTCAATCCCATTATGTAAAAGCATTGCTTAATGCTTTTGCTACTCATTATAATAATTTTTCTCCTGAGGATTGGAAGATTGTGGGCCGTGCTCTTCTACAGGAACCTGAATATCTTCAATGGCACATGTGGTTTTTAGAAGGATGTGCCACTAAGGCTAGAGAAAATGGTAACAGTCAAAACCCTGTTATTCGTGCTATAGGATACCCTATGTTATCTGGCACTGGTATGTATGATGACATTCAACATCAAATTAATATTCCTCCTGAGATTCATGAGCAATTGAAGGAAATAGCTTTAGAAGCTTGGGACAAAATTAGACCTACTGGAGAACATTATGGCTCATGGACAAAAGTTTCACAAAAACCCAATGAACCTTATGTAGAATTTTTATCTAGATTAAAATTGACAATTGAACGAACCGTGGTAGGAGAGGCTGCCAGGCAACAATTACTACATTTGCTGGCTTATGAAAATGCTAATGAAGATTGTAGATGAGCCATTTTACCGATTAAAGATACAGGAGATATTCATACATACTTAAAGGTGTGCAAAGATATAACATCAGAATCGAGAAAGATGCAATTATTTGCTGAAACCATGGCCTCTACATGGCATGCTTTGCAGAATACTAATCGAAATTTGGCTAACATGAAGTGTTTTGGGTGTGGCCAGACTGGACATCTGAGGAAAAATTGTAAGCGAAAGAATGATAAGGAAACTAGGGGACCCGGAATATGTCCTAAATGCAAAAAGGGTAAACATTGGGCTCGAGAATGTAGAACGAAAAATGCAGCCACTCTTGCAGTTCAGGGAAACGGTCCATCGGGCCGGACCCCAGGCCCTGGACAAATAAACGGGGGCAACCCACAATCTTTTCCCTACAACCTGCAACCCAACATAGTGCCGCCGTGGACATCCCAGCCTTAAGTGATTTTGATCTCCAGGGTGGTGCTATGCCTAAAAGAATACCTACAGGAATATTTGGGCCACTACCTCCAGGGACTTTTGCTTTGCTCACAGGATGCTCCAGCCTTAATGCTAAAGGTATTACTGTCCATTTAGGCATTATCAATGCAGACTATGAAGGAGAAATTCAGATTTTAATGTCTTCTCTTGCTGATGTTCATTTTTCCAAAGGAGAAAGAATTGCCCAACTTCTCTTATTACCTTATCTCCCTATAGGGGATTCCTCTAATCAGAGGCAGGGCGGATTTGGCAGTACTGACACACAAAGTGTTTTTTGGGCCACACAAATTACTAAAATGCAACCCCTTATAAAAGTAAAGCTAGGGACTAAAATGATTACTGCTTTAATTGATACAGGATCTGATATTACTATAATAAAAACTCAAGATTGGCCGTCTAAGCTTCAGTATCAAATTATACCCTGTCAGATTAAGGGAGTTAGCTTGGCTCCCATCCAAAGTATTGGCCAAGCTTTAAACCATATAACTATTCAATCAGAGGATGGACAAATAGCTGTATTAAAACCCTACATTCTAGAAGTTCCTCTTAATATAATCGGAAGGGATATTTTAGAACAATGGGGAGCTTATATTCAATTTTAACCAATTCTAGATGGAGCCACTGAAAATTATGTGGAAATCCGAGGACCCTTTATGGATTGAACAACGGCCCTTAACAAAAGAAAAGTTAGATGCTGCTCACCTGTTGGTCAAGGAACAATTACAACAAGGTCATATCGAATTCTCTACATCCCCATGGAACTCACCTATATTTGTCATAAAAAAGAAGTCTGGTAAATGGAGATTATTAACTGATTTAAGGGAAGTGAATAATTCCATGTACCCCATGGGGGCTTTACAACCTGGAATCCCCTCTCCCGCTATGTTACCAAAAGATTGGCATATTGTAGTTATTAATTTACAGGATTGTTTCTTTACCATTCCTGTTCATCCTGTTGATCATAAGCGTTTTGCTTTTTCTTTACCGCAAATTAATCATAAAGGACCTCATCTTCGGTATCAATGGAAAGTATTACCCCAAGGAATGATGAATTCCCCTACAATGTGTCAAATTCATGTTGATGCAGTATTAAAACCTATCCGTAAAAATTGGCCTCAGTTATATATTTCTCATTATATGGATGATATTCTCTTTTCAGGACCTGATAAACAGGAACTTGATGACTTATTACAAAAATTGCCAATTTATTTTCAACCTTATGGTCTAATAATTGCAACTGAAAAGATACAGAAGGAGGATGTCATCAATTACTTGGGATATACAGTTACTAGACAAAAGATAATTCCTCAAAAATTATCAATCAGGAGAGATAATTTAAAAACACTTAATGATTTTCAAAAATTATTAGGGGATATTAATTGGTTACGACCTTCTTTGTGGATACCTACTTATCAATTAAGTCATTGGTTTTCATTGTTACAAGGAGATTCTGCACTTAATAGCTCTCATATAATCACTAAAGAAGCCTCTGATGAATTGACCTTTGTAGAACAACGCATTAAAAATGCATTCCTTCAGAGAATAGATTTGCAAGCCCCTATTTCTCTTTATATCTTAAATACATTTCAATATCCTACTGCAGTTCTGGGACAGCATGAGCTTCCTTTAGAATGGATTTATACAAAACATAGATTCTCCAAAAATATTATGCCATATGCTGACCAGATCGCATTATTAATTGAACAAGGAAGACAGAGAAGTATAACTTTGACGGGCAATGACATTTCTCACATAATTACCCCATTACCTAAAGACCAATGGACTTACTTGGTACAAATGACTGAAATGCTACAAATAGCATTGGCTGAATATACCGGAGGTATTTCCTATCATTTCCCCAAGGGCAAATTATGGGACATGCTAAAACATCAACGATTTGTAATCAATAATATTATTAGTGAATATCCTTTAGACAATGTTGTTACTGTGTTTACTGATGGATCAAAAACTAAAAGTGCTTATTGGACAGAGAATCAATATTGGGTTCAAATAACAAACTATCAATCTGTCCAACAAAATGAATTATTTGCAGTCATTCAAGTTTTAAATGATTTTGATAATCAAGACATTAACATTCTTACTGACTCTGCATACACGATGGGAGTAGTTAAAAATATATTTACTGCAGTAGCCTATTCTAATAAACCTACTCTACAAAATCTTTTTCTTACTTTACAAAAACTTTTACAAGCTCATAATGCTCGCATATTTATAGATCATATTAGATCACACTCTAAATTACCAGGATTTTTGACATATGGTAATGCTCAGGTAGACAAATTAGTGATGTTCAAAACTCCTCAAGAAGAACATAATCTGTTTCATTCTAATGCCAGACATTTACACATTAAATATAAGATTCCATATAAACAAGCAAAACAAATTATTAAAAATTGCCCAGTTTGTCGACCTTTACATCTTAGGATTGTACCTTCCAGAGTAAATCCTAGAGGGATTCAACCTAATGAATTATGGCAAATGGATGTTACACATGTTCCCTTGTTTGGACGTTATTCTTGTGTTCATGTTACTATTGACACATACTCTAAATTTTTGTGGGCTACCGCTCAAATTGGAGAAACCACCCGTCATGTTATTCAACACTTAGTGGAAACATTTGCTATTATGGGAATTCCCGCTATGATTAAAACTGATAATGGTCCGGCTTATACTAGTAAAAATTTTAAAGATTTTTGCAAATTATATGATATTGTTCATCTAACTGGAATAGAATATAATCCACAAGGACAAGCTTTAGTAGAACGTGTACATGCTACGCTTAAAACACAAATTAAAAAATTAAAAAGGAGGAAAATGACAGATTTAAATATGCACTTGTTTAGACATTTACAAAATCAACCTAAAGCATTGTTACATCAAGCCTTATTTATTTTAAATTTTCTTAATCTTCCACAAGGAGAAATATTGACAAGAGCAGAACGACATTTTGAGCAAAAAACCTTAGAAACAGTTCATGAACCAATTTGGATAAAAATTGCTGCAGATGCTGAATGGCAGCCAGGGATTTTACTTTATAGAGGAAAGGGCTATGCTTATGTTTCAACAGAAAATGGACACCGGCAGTGGCTCCCAGGGCGGTGGATCCAGACCCGTCACAATCAGAATGGCACCAAGGGGGGCACCCTATCCATTACCCCAGCCGAGGAATCAAGATCCTGAGCTTGATGTTCCGGTGGCAGCAATGGCACATCTTCATCTTGGGGCCCGACGTCGTCGACGTCCTAATTTCTCTCCCTTACCTACGTGGGGTCAAATTAAAAAGCTGAGTGGGGAAGGGCAAAAGGTGCTGCAACGAACAGGGAAGAGTTGCACCCCAGAAAATTTATTTCTGGCCATGTGTGCATTATTGACAGTGTCTTCTGCTTCTGAGGTACAAAATAATAATACTCACTATTGGGCCTATATTCCCAATCCACCTTTGCTGGAACCTGTTACTTGGGGTGACATGGATATTACCTTATATACTTCTCCTGCTCTTTTATCTCCCCCTTGGAACAATTTAACATATATGAATATTTATGATGGAACACCATTTAATTTCACTTATAAGAATAATAACAGTAAACCTATATGCTTGGGTGTTCCTCCTTGCTTACAATTAGATTGGCAACATTGGATACTAGTTGGAAATTGGAGTAATAGTTCTCGAACACGTTTACAACGGTTGTCTGCATGGTCCGTCAATATGACCTGGGATAATATAACTGAACAAAAATACCCTATGTTCCCCGAGTGCCCCGATTTTACTTATCAGGACTTGAGATACTCCCCTTTCATATGGCAGGAATGTTTAGGCAAATTTGGGAAGATATTTCAGAATATTATCATGTGGGGTCCTTACGGGATGTTCTTAAAAAATTGTTCAGAATGGAATATTACTGCTTGTGATTTATCTTCTACATACAGAATCCCGCCTAAAGAGAGATGGAATGAAACCATTCGGAACGACAAATTGATGGCCTGGGGTGATGGCGGAATTGCTGATCCACGCTTGGCTTCAGTGCAATACCCTCATCATTTACAAACACATTTATGGAAAATTGCTGCTGCAACTAAACCTGTAATTTTGTCTAATGGCTCTTTCTCTGGGACTAGTCAATCTGCTGCTTCTTATAATTTTACTGTATTTAAAGAATATAATATAACCACATGTGTGCCCATGCCATACCTGTTCTTAATTGGAAATGTTACTTTTGATGAGGGAATTTTATGCTTTAATTGTAAATTGTATACCTGTATTAATACATCTGTTTCTATTCCTTCTGGTTATTCCATTGTGCTGTTACAACAGTGCTCTCACATTTGGCTTCCTGTAAATTTACAAAGAACATGGTCCCAAGATCCTGTAAATACTTTGGTTCTGGAATTTTTTAGACAATTGTTAAAACGTACTAAACGGTTTGTGGGAGTTGTTGTTGCTGTAATTCTAAGTCTTATTGCAGTGACTACAGTTGCTACACTTTCAGGGATAGCTTTACATACTTCTTTACAAACAAAACATTTTGTTGAGGAATGGCATAAAGATTCGCATGAGTTATGGCTATCCCAGGCTCAAATTGATTCTAGACTTCAGACTCAAATAGATATTTTAAAACAGACAGTTAATTGGTTAAGAAAAAAGATACTCACCTTAGAACAGGAAATTAGATTAAAATGTGACTGGAATTCAACTTCTTTCTGTATAACTAATGTACGATATAATCAAAGCTTACATGAATGGATTATCATACAAAATTATCTTGATGGTAATGAAACAGCTCAATTAATGATTGATTCTTTACAAAAGGATATATTTGAAATTTTTGGAAAAGGATATCAACATGATGATGCTGCACAAATAGCTGAATTGTTTTTAAAACAGTTAGAGGGATTAGATCCCAAAGGAATTGCTCAAAGTCTTACCCATACGGCTGGAGGAGTGGGAATAGTGTTATGCTTAGTTATTATCCTGTTTGTAATTATATATTGCATGTGCATAAGACCATCTCAAAACGCTATATTAACTTTGTGGAAAACTGTTTTAGAAAAACAAAAGAAAAAGGAAGGAATTGTTGGGATTTGAGTGTGCAGAGTTTAGCTCCCTCAGGCCTGACATGTTGCAAGAGCTGTGGCTGTGATTTAGGTCAGCTGAGGCAAACCTCAGTTAGGAGGAGGAAAAGTTCTCTTCCCCTTATCGCAAGTCACAAGTTCTGCATGGTTTGGCCAAGAGGAAGAAGCTTCCTGCATACTTATCCTGGGAACAGTACATTCTAAAGAAACAAATGCATCCTCAGGGGATTAGATAATGTCTACAAAGAACTTTAAGAGGGTACTTATCAAATAAACAGGAACGATCTGAATTTAGCTCTGTGTATCCGCTGAGGCATGATATTTGGGCAATGTGGGTAATGTGATATTGAAGAATTGCTTGCTTTGTTAGAAGAAGTAGATAAAAGGAACTTGAAAATAAACCTCAGCATGCAGTTGCAATTGCTGCCTTTGCGCTGCATCCCCTGTGTCCTGGTTATCTCGCGACACTTACCCAGGGACCGAACGCTCTAGACGTTCACACCTTACCAACCTAACACTAACACTAATCCTAAAATTATCCCTAACCCTATTGCTAACCTTATCCTAACCATAATAATAACACTAATCCTAACCCTAACCCTAACATTAACACTAACTCTAAACCTAAAATTTAATCTAAAATGAACCCACCTCCTATGTGTAACTCTACACCTATCACTGACCATAATCATAACACAAACTCTAACACTAAAACTAACACTGAACCCTACCAAAAACCTAACCTTAATGCTAATACTAACCTTAACCCTATCCCTAACCCTAACACTAACAATAATGTTAACACTAACCCAAACCCTAACACTAAACCTAAACCTATCTCTAACCCTAAACCTAACCCTAAAAATAATCCTAAACCTAACCCTAACCCTAACCCTAAAACTAACTCTAAATCTAACACAAACCCTAACCTTAACCCTAACACTAAAACTAACTTTAACTTTAACCCTAACACTAACACCAACTCTAAATCTAACCCTAATCCTTACCCTAAATCTAACCCTAAAACTAACCCTAACCCTAACCCTAACCTAACCCTAACCCTAACCTTAATCAAAACCCTAACCCGATCCGCAACCCTAACACAAACCCTAATCCTAAATGTAACCTTAATCCTGAAACTAACTCTAAACTTAATATAATGTTAATATAAACACTAACACCAATCCTAACACAAACTCTGACCCTAAACATGAACCAAACCCTAAACTTAAAACTAACTTTAACACTAACCTTAACCCTAATCCTAACACTAAACCTAACCCTAACTCTTATCAAAACCATGAACCTTACCCTAATGTGAACACTTATCCTAACCCTAAACCAAAACCTAACACTAACCCTAACACTAAATGTAGCCATAAACATAATCCTAACACAAACACTAACCCTAACCCTAACCCTAACATTAACACTAACCCTAACTCTCACCCTAACCCTATCCCTAATCCTAACACTAACCCTAACCCTAACACTAATCCTAATTCTAACCCTAATGATAACCTGAACACTAACCATAAACCTAATCTTAAATCTAACCCTAAAACTAAACCGAACCCTAACCCAAACCTGATCCTTAACCCTAACACTAACCCTAACCTAACACTAACCACAACTCTTACTCCAACCCTAACTCTAACACTAAAACTAACACTAAACATAACCCTAACCCTAACCATAACAATAAACATAACCCTAACACTAACACTTACCCTATCACTAACCCTAACCCTAACACTAACCCTAAACCTAACCTTAATACTAACCCAAACACAAACCCTAAATTTAACTCTAAGCCTAATCATAACCGTAAGTCTAAACCTAACCCTAACACTAACCATAATACAAACCCTAATGCTAACCTTAACCCTAACCCTAGATCTAACCATAACACAAACCCTTACCCTAATCCTACCGTAACCTAAACCTAACCCTAAGCTTAACCCTAACACTAACACTAATGTTAACCAAAACTCAAATTCTAACCTTAACTCTAACTCTAACTCTAACTGTTAGAGAAACCCTAACCCTAAATCTAAACCTAGCCATAACCCTAACCTTAACACTAACCCTAAAACTAACAGTAAACCTATAACTGATTTTAACCCTATCTCTAACCCTATCACCAGCCCTAACACTAAACCTAACACTAACCCTAACCCTAACCAAAACCCTAACACTAAGACTAAAACAAACTCTAACCCAAGCCATAACCGTAAACATAACATAAACCTAACTCTAACTCTTACCTAACCCTAACCCTAATCCTAACCATATCACTAAAACTAACACTAACCATAACCTGAATCCTAACACAAACCCTAACCCCATCCCTAACACTATCACTTAACTAAACCTAAACCTAACACTAACCCAAACCCTAAATCTAAACTTAATTGCATTCATTACCCTAACCCTAACCCTAAATTTAATCCTAAAGCAACCCCGAAATCTAACCCTAAACCTAACACAAACCCTTACCCTAAACCTAACACTAACCTTTATATTAACCCTAAACCTAACTGTAACCTAAATCTAAACCTAATCCTTTACATATCCCTAAACCTAACCCTAAGACAACCCCTTAACCTAACACTAAACCTAACACTAACCCTAACCCTAACACTAACACTAATCCTAAACCTAACACTAACCCTAATTCTAACCCTAAACCTAACCCTAATCCTAACTGTAACCCTAACCTTAACACTAACCCTGATGCTAACACAAAACTTAACACTTACCCTAACCCTAACCCTAAAACTAAACCTAACCCTAAACTAAACCCTAACCCTAAAACTTAACCTATCCCTAACCGTCACCTGAAAACTAAGCCTAATGCTAACCCTAAATGTAAATCTAACCCTAGCACTAACCCTAAATCTAACTCTAACCCTAAAACTAACAATAACACTTACACTAACACTAATCCTAACCCTAACCCTACCTGTAACCGTAACCGTGACAGTAAACTTAACTTTAACCCTAACCCTAAATCCAAACCTTTTCCTATCTGTAACTGAAACCCTAACCCTAACCCTACCCCTAACTCTAACATAAATTCTAACCCTTACGCTAACTCTAACTGTAACAACAAACCTAAACCTAATCCTAACTGTAACTCTAACTTGAACCTATTCCTAACCTGAACCCCAACCCTTAAACTAACCCTCACCATAACACAAACCCTAAACCTAACCATATTCCTATCCCTAACCTAACTTGAATTCTAATCCTAACCTATCCCTAACCCTAAACCTAACCCAAACCGAACGATAAATTTAAATTTAACTGTAACTCTATCCCTAAACCTAACACTAAACCTAACCCTAAATCTAACCCTAACAAAAATCCTTACCCTAACCTAACCCTAACCCTTACCCTAACCCTAAAAATAACCTTAACACTAACCCTAACCCTAATTTAAATCTAACCTTAACACAAACCCTAAACCTAACAATAAACCTAACCTTATCCTAACCATAACCATAACCCTTATTCTAGCCCAAATCCTAATTGTAACACTAAACCTAACCCAACCCTAAATTTAAACTTAACACAATCCCTAATCCAATCCTAACCCTAACCAGAACCCTAACTAACACCAACCCTAACCCTAACCCTAAACTAACTCTAACATTAAGCCTAACACTAAACCTTACACTTACCCTAACCCTAAGCCTATATCAACCCTAACACTAATCCTAACCCTAACCCTTATACTAACCCTAAACCTAATCCTATCACTAAACCTAACCCTAACACGAACCCTAAGCCTAACCTAACCCTAACACTAACCCTAAAACTACACCTAAACCAAACCCTAACTCTTAAACTAACCCTAACACTAACCTTACCCTAACCCTAACAATAACCATAACACTAACCCTAAACCTAACCAGAAGGCTAACCTTAACAATAACCCTAACTTTAATCCTAACAGTAAAACTCACCCTAACTCTAACCCAAAACACAAACCTAACTCTAACCCTAATACTAACCCTAAACCTAACCTTCACTTTAACCCTAATCTTAACACTAACCCTAACACTAAACCTAAACCTAACCCTAATGCTAACCCTAACAATAAACCTATTCTTAACCCTAACTCTAAACATAACCCTAACCCTAACCCTAAGGCTAAAACTAACCTTAATCCTAAATCTAACCATAACCCTAACATTAACCCGTACATAAACCATAACCCTAACCCTAGCACAAACCCTAACCCAACCCTAACCCTAACCATAACACTAAATCTATCCAAACTCTATCACCAGCAGTAATTCTAACCAAAACCCTAATCCTACCCATAAACCTAACCTAACACTAAACTTAACTTTAATCCTAAATCAAACATAACTATAACCATAACACTAACCCTAACACACACCCTAACACTAACCCTAACCCGAACCCTACCCTAATCCTAAGCCTAATTGTAACCCTAACCCCATGTTTAACCCAATACCTAACACAAACTGTAAGTCTTATCCTAATCCTAACTATAACACAAAAACTAAACCTAAACCTAACACTAAACCTAACTCTAACTCTAACCCTAACCATAAACATAACCTTAACACTAAACCTAACAATAAATCTAAACCTAACCCTAAACCTAACACTAACCCTAACCCTATCCCTAACCCTAACACTAATGCTAACCCTAACCCAAACACTAACACCAAACCTAACCCTAACCCTAACACTAATGCTAAACCTAACCCTAAAATTAACCCTAACTGTAACCCTAACACTAACCCTAAACCTAAACCTAACATGAACCCTAACCCTTACAAAACCCAAAGAGTAACCTTGAACCTAACCCAATTCCTAAACTAACCCTAAACTAACCTCAACCATAACCACAGCGCTAATCCTAACCATAATCCCAAATCTAACCCTAATACTAACTCTAACACAAAGATTAAAACTAACCATAAATTAATCCTAAACCTAACCCTAACCCTAACAATAACACTAACCCCAACACTAACACAACCACACACCTTAACTCTAACCTTAACCCTAACACTAAACCTAACCCTAACATTAACTGTTACCCTAACCCCAACCATAATTCTAAATGTAAACCTAAACCTAACCCTATCCCTAACACTAACACAAAACCGAACCCTAACCATAACCCTAACTTTAACACTAACCATAACCCTATCCTTAACACTAAATCCAAACCTAACACTAAACAAAACACTATCCTTAATCCTAACCCTAACCCTAACCCAAACAGTAAAACCAAACCTAAACCTAACCCTAACCCTAAAACTCACGCTAAACCTAACCCTAATATAAATCTTATTCCTAACCCTAACACGAACCCTAACCATAAACATAACCCTAACCCTAACACTAACCCTAAACTTATCCCTAACCCTAAACCTATCACTAACTGTAACCATTAACCTAACCCTAACAACCCCTAACACTAACTCTGACACAAAGTTTAACACTAACACTAACCCAAACCCTAATCCTAACTGTAAACCTAGCCCTAACCCTAACCCAAACCCTGACACTAACTCAAACCCTAACGTTATCCCTAACACTAACCATAACCCTAAACCGTACCCTAACACTAAACCTAACCCTAAGCCTAAAAATAACCGTAACCCAAACCCTAACAGTAACCCTAAACTTTACCCTACAATGAACCTTAAACTTAACCCTAAACCTAACTCTAAAACTAACCGTAACACTAAACCTAAATGCAAACCTAAACATAACCCTAACCCTAACCCTAACAGTAACCCTAATCCAAACATTAACCCTAACTCTAACATGAACCCTAAGTCTAACCCTAACCCTAATACTAACCCTAACACTAACCCTAATTCTAACCCTAACACTAACAGCAACTGTTACACTAACCCTAATCCTTACCCTAACACTAACCCTAACAATAAACCTAACCCCAAACCTAATCCTATCACTAATTCTAACCCTAAACATAACCTCAAACCTAACACTAAACCTAACAGTAATAGTAACCATAACTCTACCTCTAACCCTAACACTAACCTTAACCCTAACTCTAAACCTAATCATAATACTAAAACTAAACCTAACCCTAATTCGAACCCTAATTTGAACCCTAATCTGATCCATAACACTAACACTAACCCTAACCTTAACCCTTTCACAAACCCTAACACTAACCCTAACCCTAATTAAACCTAACCCTAACACTAACCCTAACACTAATCCTAACACTAACCATTAACTTAACCCTTACACTAAGAGTAAACCTAACCATAACTCTAACTATGTGTATAAACCTAACCCTAACCCTAACCATAACACTAAGTAAACCTAACCCTAACCTTAACACTAACTCTAAATTATCCCGAACCCTAACACTATAATTTACCCTAATCCTAACAACACTAACTCGAAACCTAACACTATACCTAACACTAACACTCAACCTAATCTGAACCCTAGCACACACCCTAATTTGAACACTAACACTAACCCTAACCCTAATCCTAACCCTTACCTTAACCCTAACATTAACCCTAAACTTAACCCTATCCCTAACCCTAAAACTAACCCTAACCCTAACCCTAATTCTAACATTAATCCTAACCCTAAACCTAATCCTAGCACTAACCCTAACACTAACTCTAACACAAAATTTAACATTAATGTTAAACCTAACCCTAACATAATCCTAACTGTAACCCAACCCTAATAATAATTCTAACCCTAATCCTAACTCAAACCCTAAACCTAACCCTATGACTAACCTTAACCCTAACCCTAACCCTAAACTTAACACTAACTCTAAAATTAACTGTAACCGTAACACTAACTCTAAACCTATCCCTAACCCTACAATATAATTAACCCTAACCCACACCCTAAAACAAACACTAACACTAAACCTAACCCTAACCTAACCTTACCTCTAAAACTTATCCTAACCCTAACCTTAACATGAACTCTAAATCTAAACCAAACACGTACCCTAACACGAATCCTAACCCTTACTTTAACCCTAAAACTAACCCTAAACTTAATCCAAACCCTAACCCTAAAACTAACCCTAATCCTAACCCTAACCCAAAAATTAACCCTAACCCTAAACATAATGCAAAATTTAACACTAACACTAACCCTAATCCTAACTCAAATTCTAAACCTAACCCTAAAACTAACATAACCCTAAGCCTAACCCTTACCTTAACTCATACCCTTACACTAAACTTAACTGCAACCATAACCCCAACAAAAACATTAACCCTAACACAACCCTAACCTTAACACTAACCCATACCTATTTCAACAAGCTAACATGATCCCTAACCCTAACCTTTAACCTAATTCTAACACTAACACTAATTTTAACGTTAACTCTAACCTTAGGCATTACACTGACCCTAACCCTAACCCTAAGACAAACCATAAACATAAACCTGACAGTAACCCTCACTCTAAACATAACCATAATCCTAAACATAACACTTATCCTAACACTAACACTAAACCTAAACCTAACCTTAACACAAACCCTAACCATAACACTAACCCTAATCCTAACCCTAACCCTAAACCTAAATCTAACACTAAGCCTAACCCTAACCCTTACCCTATCCTAAACCTTACCCTAACCCGAACACTAACCATAACTATAACACGAACCTTAAACCTAACAATACCATTAAGTATAACCCTCACCCAAACCATAACCCCAACCCTAACACTTACCCTAAAACTAACCCTATTTCTAATCCTAACAGAAACCCTAACCCGAAGTCTAACCCTAATCCTATCCCTAACTTTAACCCTAATGCTAAACCTGAATCTTATCCTAACCCTAATATTAACCCTTAACCTAACCCTAAAACTAACCCTCACCATAAACCTATCCCTAAACCTAACACTTACCATAAACCCTAACACTAACACTAACCCCCAACCTCATTATAACTCTAAACCAAACACAAACCCCAAACCTAACCATAACCCGAACCTTAACCTAACCCTATCACTAACTCTAACCTAACACTAACCCTAACCCTAAACCTACCTGAATCACTAATCCTAACCATAACCCTAAGCGTAACACTAACCCTACCCTAACCTGAACCCTAACATTAACACTAACCCTAACACAAACCCTAACCCAAATCATAACCCTAACCCTAACCTAACTCTAATGCTAACACTTACCTAAACCTAACCATAATCCTAACCCTAACATTAAACCTAACAATAACTCTACCAATAAATTTTTCAGGGAACCTAAACCTAACCATATCACTAAGCCCAAACTTCCCCCAAATCCTAACAATAATCCTAAGCCTAACCCTAAACCTAACCCTAACCCTAATCCTAATATAAACCTAACCCTAACGCTAACACTAACATGAACCCTACCTTTAAACCTAACCATAATCCTAATCTTAAATGTAACCGTAACCTAACCCTAACCCTAAACCAAACTCTAACATTAACCCTAAACCAAAACCTAACACTAACCCTAACCCTAACACTAACAGTCACCCTAAAACCAAGGATAACCCTAACCCAAACACTAACAATAACAAACACTAACCCTAAACCTAAAATTAAACCTAACTATTAGCCTAACCCAAAACATAAAACTAAACCTAAAACTAACCCTAAACCTAAACCTAATCTTAACCCAACCCCTAAAACTAACCTTAACCCTATCCCTTAACCAAACCTACCCTAACACTAACCCTAATTCTAAGGCTAATCCAAACCATAACTGTAATTCTAAATATAACCCTAAGGGTAACTCTAACCCGAACCCTAACACTAACCATAATCATTACCCTAACCATAAAACTAACCTTAACCCTAACACAAAACATAACCCTAACCCGAACCCTAACACTAACTCTAACCCGAAGCCTAAACCTAACAACAATAACAGAAACCCTAACCCTATAACTAACCCTAACCCTAATCCTAACACCAACCCTAACCCTAATTTTACACTAACACGTATTCTAAACCTAACCCTATGCCTAATCCTAAAACTTAACCTAACCCTAAACCTAAACCTAATCCTAACATTACCTTTAACCTAATCATAACACTAACCCCAACACTAACCCTATCTGTAACACAAATCCTAACTCTAACCATAACCCTAAATATAACCTAACCCTAAACATAACCCTAACCTAACAATAACCCTAAACCTAACCCTAATCCTATCACTAACCCTATCCTTTTCCTAACACTAACACTAACCCTAACCCTAACCCTACCACGAACCCTAATCTAACCCTTATTGTAACTGTAACCGTAACAGTAACACTAACCATAACCCTAAACCCAACTTTAAATTTATCATTAACCTTAACCCTCACAGTATACCTGACACTAACACTAACCCTAACCCTAAATCTGTTATGAACCCTAATTCTAAACCTAACCCTAACTATAACACTAAACCTAACCCTAAATCTAACCATAATCCTAACCCAAACACTAACTGTAAGCTAACCCTAAACCTAATCCTAACCCTAAAAAATACCCTAACACTTAATCTCACCCTAAACCTAACCCTAAACCAAACACTGCCCCTAACACTAAACCTAACACTAACCCTTAAACTTACTATAACCCTAACTCAAACACTAATGCTCAACCTAACTGTAACCATAACACTACCCCTAACAGTAACCCTAACCCTAAACATAAAACTAAAACTATCACTAAACCTATCCCTAACATGGACCATTACCGTATCCCTAACTTTAACCTAACCCTAACCCTAACCTAACCCTAACCCTAACCTTTATCCTAACACTTATCCTAACTCTAACCCTAACCTTATCCCAAACACTAACCCTAATCCTAACCCTAAACCTAACCTAACCCTAACTCTAACCCTAAAACTAACACTAACTCTACCTATAGCCCTTAATCTAATCCTAAACCTAACACTAACCCTAAGTGTATCCCAAATCCTAATCTTAATGCTAACCCTAACCTAAACCTAAAGGTAATACAAAACCTAAACCTAACCCTAACTCTAACAAAAACCATAACCCTAACCCTAACCCCAACCTTAACCCTCACCCTTATCTAAACCTAACCCTAACTCTAACACCAAACATAATCCTAACAATAACCCTAACACTAACCCTAACACGAACCCTAAATCTATTCCTAACCATATCCCTAACAAAAACATTAAACTTAACCCTAACTCTAACACTTACCCTAACACTAACACTAATACTAACCCTAAACCTAAACCTAAACCTAACACTAAACCTATCCCTAACCATAGCACTAACCCTAACCCTAACACTAACCATAACACTAACCCTAATCCTAACTATAATAGTAAACCTAACCATAACACTAAACAAAACCATAACCATAACCCTAACATAACCCTAACACTAACCTTACCTAATCCTTACGGTAACCCTAACCCTAAAAATAAACCTAAAACTAAACCTTACCCTAACCTTAACACGAACCCAAACACTAACCATACCACTAAACCTTACACTAAAACAAACCCTAACTCTAAATTTAACAGTAACCCTAATCCTAAACTTAATCCTAACATTAACACTAACTCTACCCCTAACCCTAAACCTAACACTAACAATACATCTAACTCTAAACCTAACAGAAACCCTAACCTAAACCATAAACTTTAACCTAACCCTTACTCTCAC
The DNA here is from genome assembly GCF_021218885.2 of Marmota monax. Taxonomy (NCBI): domain Eukaryota; kingdom Metazoa; phylum Chordata; class Mammalia; order Rodentia; family Sciuridae; genus Marmota; species Marmota monax. Next base: position 62,996 of record NW_026695131.1, on the reverse strand, counting down.
ACTTTCCTAAAACTAATCCTAATCCTAATCCTAACAGTAACCCTAACCATAAACCTAACACTAGCCATAAACCCAACCCTAACCCTAGCCCTAACCTTAATACAAAACTTAACCCTAACCCTAAAACTAAGGCTAATGCTCAACCTAACCCTAACCCTAACCTTAACACTAACCCTAACCCTAACACTAACTCTAAGCCTAACACTAACATTAAACTTATACCTATTCTAAAACTAACCCGAACCCTGACCCGAACCCTGAAGCTAACCCTAAACCTGTCATTAACCCTAACACTAAACCTCACACTAACTCTAACCCTAACCCTAACCCTATCCCTAACACTAACCCTAACCGTAACACTATCCCTAAAACTAAAACTTACCTAACCCTAACACTAACACCAATACTAAAACAAATTGTAACCATAACCCTAATCCAAAACTTAACCTTAACGCTAATTCTAACACTAACCATAACCCTAACCCTAACCCTACCACTAACCCTAATTCTAAACTTAACCCTAACACTAAGTCTAACCCTAACCCTAAACATAACACTAGCCCTAAACCTAACCCTAAACCTAACCCTTAACCTAATCCTAACCCTAAACCTACACCTAACATGAACCCTATCCCTAAACCTAACCCTATAGCTAACACTAACACTAACCCTAACCCTAACCCTAATCTGAGAGTAACCATAAACCTAACCGGAAACCTAATACAAAACCTAACCCTAACCCTAACACTAACACTAACCCTAACATTAACACTAATTCTAACCATAACACAAACCCTAATGCAAACCCTAACCTGAACCCTAAAACTAACTCTAACACTAAACTTAACCCTAACTCTAACCCAAAACCTAACCCTAACCTAACACTAACCCTAAAACTAACCACATCTATAACAATAAACTGATCCTTAACTCTAACCCTTACCCTAAACCTAACACTAACCCTAACCATAATCCTAAACCTAACCCTTACCTAAATATAACACTAACTCTAACCCCAACCCTAACAATAACCCTAACCCTAACCCAAATACTAACCCTAACCCTCACCCTAACTGTAATCCTAACGTAACCCAAACCCTGAGCATAACCCAATTTCTAACACAAACCCTAACCTAAACAATAAACCTAAACTTAAACTAACACTAAATTTAACCCTTACCTAACCCTAACCCTTACCTTCACCCAAACCCTAACAGTAACCTGCTTGGTAAACCTAACTCTAAACCTAATACTAACCCTAATTCAAACACTAATACTAACCATAAAAATAAGTATAACCCAAACCCAAACACTAACACTAACACTAACCCTAACCCTAAACTTAATATTAAAACTTACACCAACCCTAACCCTAACATGAACCCTAACTCTAACCCTAACCTAACCCTAACCATAACCCTTAAACTAACAGTTAACCTTATTATAAACCTAACCCTAACCCTAACTCTAACCCTAACACTAAGATAATACTAATACTAACCGTATCCCTAACCCTAACTCTCTCACCCTAATCCAAAATCTAACACTAACCCTAACCACAATACCAAACCTAACCCTAATCCTAATTCTAACCGTAATAATAATCCTAACCCTAATCCTAACTGTAACCCTAACACTAACACTAACCCTAACCCTAATACTAAATATAACCCAACCCAAACACTAACCCTAAACCTCACCCTAACCCAAACCTAAACCTAACACAAACCCTAACCTTAATCCTAACATGAACCATAAATCTAACCCTAACCCTAACCCTAATTTAACTCAAACCCTTACCTAACCCTAATACTAATATTAACCCTAAACCTTACCCTAACCCTAACACTAACCCTAACCCTAACACTAACACTAATCTCTTCCCTAACATTTACCCTAAACCTAACACTAACTTTAACCCTAACCCGAACACTAATCTTAACCCTAACATTTACCCTAACCCTAACACTAACCCTTATCCTAACCCTAACCATAACCTAACCTTAAACCTAACTCTAACCCTATCCCTAAATATAACACTAACACTAACCCTAACCCTAACACTAACACAAAATATAACCCAACAAAACACTAACCCTAACCATAACCCTAACCCTAAACCTCAACCTAACAAAACCCTAACCTTAATCCTAACATGAGCCATAAATCTAACCCTAACCCTAATTTAACTCAAACCCTAACCCTAACACTAATCTTAACCCTAAACCTTTCCCCAACCTTAACACTAACACTAATCTTAATTCTATTATTTACCCTAACCCTAACACGAAACCAAATTCTAACCTAAACTCTAACTTAACCCTAAACCAACTCTAAACCTAACCCTAAAGTAACACTAACACTAACCCTAACCCTAACACTAACACTAAATATAACCCTAAACTTAAACCTAAACCTAACACTAACCCTAAACCTAACACAAATCCTAAACTTAATCCTAACATGAACCATAAATCTAACCCTAACCTTAATTTAACTTGAACCCTAACCCTAATCCTAACACTAATCTTAATTCTAATTTTTACCCTAACCCAAACACTCACCCTAATCCTAACCCTAACCCTAACTCTAACCCTAATTTTAAAGTTTATCATAAACCTAATCATAACGCTAACTGTAACCCCAACACAATCCCTAACCCTAACACTAACAGTAACCTAAACCCTAACCCTAACCCTAACCCTATTATAACCCTAATCCTAACCCTAACAAAAACCCTAAACCAAACCCTAACCCTAACCCTAACATAACCCAAACCCTACCTTTAACCATAACGCTAATTCAAACCCAAATCTTAACACTAACCCTTACCCCATTCCTAACTTTATACTAACCCTAACCCTAACTGTAAACCTAACCCTAACCTTAACCCTAACAATACCCTAACCCTAACACTAAACCTAACCCTAACACTAACACTAACCCTAACTGTAACCTTAAAACTAACCCTAAGCATCACTCTAACCCTAATACTTGCCATAAAATGATCCCTAACCCTAACCTTAACACAAATCCTAAAAATAATCCTAACCCTATCACAAATGATAACCCTAACATTATCACTAATATTAACACTAACCCTAACATTAAAACTAACCCTTAAAATAACTCTAACCCTAACTTTAAAACTAAACCTAATTCAAACTGTAAATATAACCCTAAACCTAACACTTACCTAAACATAACATAACTGTAACCATAACTGTAACCCTAACCCTAACAATAACCCTATCCCTAACCCTAACCCAAGCATTCCCCTAACCGAACCCTAACCCTAACCCTAACACTAAAACTAACCCTAACACTAATCCTATTCCTAAAACTAACCCTATTTTTAATCAAACAGTAACCCTAACCCTAACCTAAAACTAACAGTAACCCTAACACTAACACTAACCCTAAACCTAACAATAACCCTAAACCTATATGTAATCCTTACCCAAAGAGTAATTCTAAACCTAACCCTTATTCTAACATGAACTGTAACCCCAAACCTAACCCTAACACTAATCCTAATACTAACCCTAACCTTATTTTAACCCAATTTCTAACTTTAACACAAACCCTAATCCAAATGGAAAACCTAAACCTAATCTAACCCAACCCCTAATCCTTATGTAACACTAACCCTAACACTAACCCTAACCCAAACACTAACCCTATCACTAAACCTAACCATAACCCTAATGCTAAACCTAACATTAACCCTAACACAGATCCTAACACTAACCCTAATACTACCCTTAACCCTAAAACTAACCCTACACTCACCCTAACCCTAACTTTAAACCTAATCCTATCATTACCATAACCCTAACACAAACCCTAATTCTCATCCTAACTAGAACCCTTAACCTAACCCTAACCCAAATCATATTCCTAACCCTACCCCTAACCCTATCCCTAACCTTAAGCCTAACCCAAACTCTAAGCCTAACACTAACCCTAATACTAGCCCTTACCCTAAGACTAACAATAATCCTAACACTAAATCTAAAATTAATCCTTATTGTAAACCTAACACTAAACCGAACACTAACCCTAAACCTAACCATAACACTACCCCTAACCCAACCCTAAAATTACCCCTAAACCTAACACTATCCCTAATCCAAACCCTAACCCTAACACTAACAATAACCCTAACACTAACCTAACCCTAACACTAACCCTAACCCTAACTCTTATGCGAACCCTAACCTAACCATAACACTATCAGTAAACTTAACCTAACCCTAACCCTAACACTAACACTAAACCTAAAACTAAACCTAAACCTAACATTTAGAATAACACTACCCTAATCCTAACCCTAGCATGTATCCTAACCCTAGCCCTAAGGCTAAAATGAAGCCTAACCATAACACGACCCCTAACCCTATCACTAAACCTAATCCTAATCTTAACCCTAACCCTAATACTTTCCTAAACCTAAACCTAAACCTTACCCTAACAGTAAACCTAACCCTAAACCTAACTGTAACCCTAACACTGACCCTAAACGTAAACCTAACCCGATCACAAACACTAACCATAACACTAACACTAAACCTCACCATAAAGTTAACCCTAACCCTAACACTTACTCTAAACCTAACCCTAACACTAATCCTAAACTTAACTCTAACACTAACCCAAAGAGTAACCCATCCCTAAACCTAAACCTAACTGTAGTACTAACCCTAACCATAACCGTATATCTACACCTAACCCTAACACAAACCCTAACCCTAACTCTAATATGAACCCTAAACCTAATCCTAACCGTAACCCCAACACTAACCCTAACCCTAACTCTAACCCAAAACAGAAACCTAATCTTAACCATAACCCTAACACTAACCCACACCCTAACCTAACCCTAAGACAAACACTTAACCTAATGCTAACCCTAACACAAACCCTAACCAAACCATAACCTAACCATAACCTAACTCTAACACCTACCTAAACCTAATCCTAAACTAACCCCAACACTAACCCTAATACTAACCGTAACCTTAACCCTAACACCCTAAATCTAAACCTGAACCTAACACGAACAGTAACACTACCCTAACCCTAAACCTACCATGTATTCTAACCCTAACCCTAACACTAACACTAACCCTAACTCTACCCCTACAATGAAGCCTAACCCTAACATGAACCCTAATTATAACACTTAACCAAACCCTAATCTTAAACCTATCCCTAACACTTTCCTAAACATAACTTTTATCCTAACAGTAAACCTAACCCTAAACCTAACCCTAACCCTAACCCTAAAACTAACCCTAAACCTAACACTAACCCTATCACTAGTACTAATTCTAACACTAACACTAACACGAAACCTCACCATAAACGTAACCCTAAGCCTAAAACTTACTCTAAACCTAATCCTAACACTAACCCTAAACCTAACTGCAACACTAACACAAAGAGTAATCCTAAACCTAAACCTAACCCTAACTGTAATACTAACCCTAACCCTAACCATAAACCTACACCTAACTCTAACACAAACCCTAAATCTAATCCTAACCATAATCCTAACACTAACTCTAACCATATTTCTAACATGAAACTTAAACCTAATCCTAACCTTAACCCTAACACTAACCCACACCTTAAACCTAACCCTAATACAAACACTTAACCTAACTAAAACCCTAACACAAACGCTAACCAAACCATATCCCTAACACTAAATTAACCCTAACCCCTATGTAAACCTAATCCTAAACCTAACCCTAACCCTAACACTAACACTAACCCTAACCCTAACACTAACACTAACCCTAATCCCATCCCTAACCCTAACACAAATCCTAAACCTAACCCTAACCCTAACCTATTTCTAACTCTAATGTTAACCCTAACCCTAATTGTAACTCTAATCTCAACCCTAACCCTAACACAAACTCTGACCCTAACCCTAACACAAACCCTAACCCTAACCAAAAACTAACCCTAACACTAACCCTAACACTACCCCTAAAGCCAACCCTAACCCTAACTCTAAAACTAACACTAACCCTAACCTGAACCCTAAGCCTAAACCTAACCTTTTCATAAACATTAACCCTAACCTTAACACTAATCCTAACACTAACCCTACCCCTAACTCTAATACTAACTCCAACCCTAAGCGTTACCCTAATCTTAACTGTAACTCTTAGCCTAACCCAAACACTAATCCCAATACAAATCCTAACAATAAACCTAACACTAACCCTAACCTTAACCCTAACACTAACGCTTACCCTAACCCTAACACTCAACTAATCCTAACCCTAAACCTAACACTAACCAAGACCCTAAACTTAACACTAATCCTAAACCTAACTATAACACTAACCCAAACACTATGGATATCCCTAACCATAATCCTAACCCTAACTCTAACTCAAACCCCAAGTGTAACCCTAAACCTAATTCTAACAGTGACCCTAACCGTAACCCTAACCCTATCCCTAACCTTATCCCTAATCCTAACTCTACCTCTAATCCTATCCATTACCCTAAGCCAAACACTCACTCTAATGCTACCCTATTCCTAACACTCATCTTTAGCTTCTCCCAAACCCTCAAACCCTTACACTTTTACTAGTCCTAACCCTCGGCCTCATTCTTGCTCTAGCCTTAACCCAAAACCTGGCCCTTATTCTGTCCCTAACACTAACCCTAGATCTATACCTGACACTAACCCTAAACCGGACCCTAAATCTTCCCCTACCAGTAAACCTATAGAAAAACCTAACAATAACACAAGCACTAGACCAAACCTAATCCTAAATAGAGTCATAAATCTAGCCCTATCCTTAAACAAAAACCTTGATCTAGCCCTAACAATAACCCTTAAACTAACCCAAAGACTAACCCTATGCCTAGACCCAATGCTATTCCTAATTCTGGCCCTAACACTAACCTTAAAACTGACGATTACCCTAACACAAACCCTAGCTCTAAACCCTTATCCTAACCCATAATCTAACCCTAACTAGACTTATCCATAACTCTATTCTTAAACTAGCCATAACCATAAACAATAGCCCTAATGCTAGCCATAAACATCACACAAACCTAGCCCTAATCCTAGCCCTAAACCTAGCTTTAATTGTAACTCAAACCATAACACTAGACCTAACCCTAACCCTAACCCTCGACCTAGTCCTAAACCTAGCTCAAACTCTAACCCTTTCCTTAATCATAACACTAACACTAACCCTAACCCAGGTTGTGACTTTACCCAAAAGCTCTCCCTAGACCTAACCCTAGCTCAAACCCTAATACTTACCCTAAATAAAACCCTGACACTAACCCTAGGCCTAACCCTAACCCTAGCCATAAATTTAACCTTAACCATAGCCCTAACCTTAGCTCTAACCCTATCCATTACCCTAAAGATAAGCCTAAACCAAATTCTAACCCTAGGCCTAACACTAACCCTATCACTAACAATAACCATATACATTACTCTAAACCTAACCTGAATCCTAAACCTAACCCTATTCATTACCCGAATCCTAAACCGAACCCTATAGCTAATACAAGCCTTAACCCTAAACCTTAACCTAAAGCAAACCATACCTGGACCCTGACCCTAATAAAACACCTAGCTCTAAACCTGAACCTTACCCTAAAAATAACCTTTATACAAGACCTAGCCATACCTAACCATAAAACTACCACTTACTTTGAACCTAGACCTGACATTAGCCCTAGCCCTAATCTAAGACCTAGCCCTAACACATACTCTCATCCTGGCATTAAACTTGGCCTTAATCCTAACCCAAACACTAACCCTAGCCCTAAATCAAATTCTAACCCAAACCCTAGCTCTATACCAAGCTATAAGCCCCTTCCCCTAAATATAACCCTAACCCTCACCCTAACACTAATGATAACTCTTGCCCTAACCCTAGGCCTAACCCTAACACTAACCCGAGAACTAATCCTAGCCCTAATTTAGCCCTAACCCTAAACCTACCCCTATCTCTAGCCCAAAGAATAACTCTAATCGCACCCCAGTCCTATTTCTAGTTCTAACCCTTTCCATTACCATAACCCTAACACTAGCCCTAACCTTACCCTAATGCAGGCCCAAGCCCTAAACCTAGATCTAACCATAACAATAAATCCAAGCCTAAACCTCATCCTACTATGAGCCCTAACACTATCGCTAATCCTAAAACTAGCCCTAACACTTGCCCTAGCTCTAAAGGAAAACTGAGCCATAGACCTAACCTAATGCTAGCCTAATGGTAATGCTAGACCCGACATTAGCCCTATACCTAATTCTTACCCTAACCCTAACACAAAAGCTAACCCTACACCTAGCCTTAATCCTAGCCCTAATTCGAGTCCTATCCCTAACCCTGATCAATGACACTGATCCTGACTCTGACCCTAACATTAACCCTATCTCTAATCATCTCCCTAAACCTAAACCTAATCTAAACACTAGACATTGACCTAGACATAATGCTATCTCTAATCATAACCCTAGTTCTTACATTAGCCTTAATTCTACACTAGCCCTAACCTAACCTGAAACCTAGTCTAATTTGAGCCCTAACTCTTGTTTTAATCATAGTCCTAACCCTATCCCTAGACCTAACACTTAACCTAAACCTAACCCTAAACCTAAACCTTGTCCTAACCCAAAATCTAAACTGAACCATAGCCCTATTCCTAACCATAACACTAGTCCTCAACCTAGATATAATTTTATCCATTACCCTAACCGTAACCCTAAGCAAATCCTAACCCTAGGCCTAACCCTAACCTAACCATAACCCTAATCCTAACTGTACCTCTAATCCTATCCATTACCTGAGCCATATCTTTAACCAAATTCTATCCCTAGGCCTACCTCTAACCCTATGCCTTACCCTAACCCTGTCCATTATACTAAACCTAACCTGAACTTGAAACCTAACCATATCCATTACCCTAACCCTAATGCTAATTTTAGCCCTAACCCTAAACCTTAACTTAACCCATACCCTAATCCTGACTCTGACCCTAATAATACCCCTAGCTGTAAACTTGATCCTAACCCTAATCCTAGCCCTAAGCCTACCCTTAATCCTAATCCTAACCTTAACCAGAGCCCTAACCCTAATTTTATCCCATGCCCTAGCCCAAAATGTAGCTGTAACAGCATACCTCACCCTAACACTAATTCTAATCCTAACCCTAGCCCTAACTCTAGGCCAAAACCTAACACTAACACTAGGGCTAATCCTAGCCTTAATTTAAACCTAATCCTAAACCTAATCCTATCCCTAGCCCAAAGACTAACTCTAACACTCTCCCTAGCCCTCTCCAAATTTCAAAATGTATCCCTTTCCATAACCCAAAACCTAGCCCTATCCCTAGCCACAACCCTAACTCTAACCATCATCCAAGCCCTAAATCTGGTTGTAAACCCTAACCTTAAGGCCAAACCTCACCTGAACACTAGCCCTAAACCTAATGCTAATTGGAAAACTAGCTGTAACCGTAGCCTAGACCTAAAACAAAACCGAGCCATAATCCTAACCCTAACCCTTAACCTAAAACAAACACTAACCTTACCCCTATCCCTAAACTTAACCCTAATTTGAGTACTAACTCTAACCATATAAATAACCCTGACCCTGACTTGGACCCTAACAGTACCCCTAGCTCTAAACATTACCCTAATGCTAACCCTAGAACTAGCCCTAATCAGAAAACTAGTTTTGTCATTAGCCAGAGCCCTAATGTTAACACAAATCCTAGCCTAATCCGAGCCAAGACTCTAACCCTAACCCTAATCCTACCTCTAACCCTATCCCTTACCCTAAGCCAAACCCTCTTCCTAATGCTACTCTAGTCCTAACCTTAATCCTTAGCCTACCCCAAACCCTAACTCTATTACTAGTCCTAAACCTAGCCCTCATTCTAGCTTTAACCCTAATCCTAACCCTGACCATATTCTGATCCTAACACTAACCCTAGATCTAAACCTGACCCTAAACCAAAACCGAACCCTAACATGACCCTTACCCGTAAACTTATACTTACATCTAACAGTAACATTAGCATTAGAGCAAACCTAATCCTAAGAGAGTCATAAATATAGCCTTATCCCTAAAAAAAACCCCTAGAACTAGCCATAAAAATAACCCTTAATCTAAAGTAAAGACTTAACATATCACTAAAACAAATGCTAGTCCTGATTGTGGCCTTAACAATAAAACTAATCCTAACCCAACAATGACCCTTAACCTAATAGAAACCCTAGCTCTAAACCTGATCCTAAACCAAAACTTAACCCTAACATAGACTTATCCATAACCTTGACCATAACACTAGCCATAATCATATCCCTAGCTCTTACATGATCCTTAGCCCTAACATTAGCCCTAAATATCAAACCAAACCTAGCCCTTATCCTAGACCTAAACCTAGCCCTAATCATAACCCTAACCATAACCTTAGACCTAACCATACTGCTAACTCTCACCCTAGCCTTAACCCTAGCTCAAACTCTAAACCTTAGCCTAAAGATAACCCTAACAAAACCAAACCCTAGACATGACTCAAACCCTAACCCTTGCCCTAACCCTAACACTAGCTCAAATGCCTACACTTACCCTAAACCTAATCCTAATATTAACCCTAGGCCTAACCCGAACCCTAACCCTAAACATAACCTTAACCCTAGCCTTAATCTTAGCTCTAACTCTATCCATTACCCTAAAGATAAGCCTAACCCAAATGCTATCCCTAGGCCTAACGATAACACTTATCACTAACACTAAACCTATACATTACTCTAAACCTAACTGAAACCATAAACCTAATTCTATCCATTACCCTATCTCTAACCTTAACTCTAAAGCTAATTCAAATCTTAACCCTAAAACTTAATCTAACAAACCCTACCCATACCCTGACCCTAATAATACACCTAGCTTTAAACCTTACCCTTACCTAAACCTAACCCTTACACTAGACTTAGCTGTAACCTAACCCTAAAACTAACACTAACCATAAATCTAGACCTGACATTAGCCCTATCCCTAATCCTAGCCCTAGCCCTAACACAAACCTTCATCCTAGCACTAAACATAGCCTTAATCCTAATCCTAGCTCTAACACTAATTCTAACACTCGCCCTAGCCCTAAACCTAGCAATAAACCCATTCCTTCCCCTAACTCTAACCCTAACCCTAGGCCTAACCATAACACTAACCCTAGCCCTAAATCTAACCCTAATTTATCCCTAACCCTATACCTAACCCTAACCCTAGCCCTAAGACTACCTCTAACTCTTGCCCTAGACAATTTCTTGTTCTAACTCTATCCGTTAATAACCCTAACACTAGCTCCAATCTTAGACCTAAACCTAGCCATAGCCCTAAACCTAGATCTAACCATAACAGTAAACCTAAACCTAAACCTCACCATACAACTAGTGCTAACACTATCGCTAATCCTAAAAGTAGCCCTAGCTGTAAAACAAAACTGTGACAAAGCCCTAATGCTAACCCTAACCAAACCATAATCCTAGACTTGACAATAGACCTATCCCTAATTCGTACCCTAACCCTACACCTAGCATTAACCCTAGCCCTAATTTGAGTCTATCCCTAACTCTGATCAGTAACACTGATCTTGATTCTGATGGTAAAAGAACCCTATCTCTAATCATCACCCTAAACGTAAACCTAATCTACACACTAGATTTAGACATAATGCTAAACTTAACACTAGCCCTAATCATAACCCTAGTTCTAACATTAGCCCTAGACCTAAATAGTCCTAATCTAACTCAAAACCTAGACCTAATCAGAGCCCTAACCCTAGCTTTAACCCTACCCTAAACCTAACCCTAGCCCTAACACTTAACCTAAATCTAACCACAAAGCTAAACCTTGTCCTAACACGAAGTCTAACCCAAACCATAGCACTAATCCTAACCATAATCCTAGCCCTATCCCTAGCTCTAATCTTATCCATTACCCTAACCATAACCTTAACGAAATTCTAACCCTAGGCCTAACCCTAACCAAAGCTCTAACCTTACCATAACACTAGTACTAACTGCAGCTCTAATCCAATCTATTACCCTAACCATAACCCTAACGGAATTCTATCCCTAGGCCTAAAACTAACCCTATCCCTAACCCTAAACCTGCCCATTACTCTAATATTAAACCTTAACCCTAAACTTAAACGTATCCATTACCCTAATTCTAACACTAACCCTAATGCTAATTTGAGCCCCAAGCCTAATCCTTAACCTAACCCATACCCTAACCCTGACTCTGACCCTATTAATACCTCTGGCTGTTAACCTGACCCTAACCTTCAACCTAACACTTACAATAGACCTTGCCATAATTCTTAGCCTAAAACTATCCCTAACCATAACCCTAGACCTGTCATTAGCCCTATCCCTAATCCTAGCCCTAACCCTAACATAAATGCTAGCCTTAATCCTATCTCTAAGCCTATCCTTAATCCTAACCCTAACATTAACCCTAGCCCTAACCCTAATTTTATGCTTTGCCCTAGCCCTAAAGGTATCTGTAACATCATACCTTACCCTAACCCTAATGCTAAATCTAAACCTAGCCCTAAATCTAGGCCTAAACCTACCACTAACCATATCTCTAATATAGCCCTAACCCTAAACCTAACACTATCCCTAGCCCTAAGACTAACTCTAACTCTCGCCTTAGTCCTATCCCTATCCCTAGTTCTAAACCGATCTGTTACCATAACCCAAACCCCATCCCTATCCCTAGCCCCAACCCTAGCCCTAACATTCACCCTAGCCCTAAAACTGGATCTAACCCTAACCTTTAGCCTAAAGCTCACTCTAACACCAGCCCTAACCCAAATGCTAATTGGAAAACTAGCCCTAACAGTACCCTAGCCCTAAAACAAAATAGAGCCATAACCTTAACCCTAAACCTTAACCTAAACCAAACCGTAACCCTACACCTAGCCCTAAACGTAGTCCTAATTTAAGTCCTAACTATAACCCTATATGTAACCCTGGCCCTTACTCAGAACCTAACAGTAACCTTAGCTCCAAACATTGCCCTAATGCTAACACTAGAACTAGCCCTAATCGGAATTCTAGTTCTTTCATTAGCTGTAGCCCTAATGCTAACACAAATTCTAGTCCTATTTTGAGCCCTAAACCTAGGTTTAACCCTAAACCTAACCTTAACCCTAACCCTAACCCTAACTCTACCTCTAACCCTATCCCTTACCCTAAGCCAAACCCTCACCCTAATGCCACCCTAGTCCTAACCATAATCCTTAGCCTACCTCAAACCTTATTTCTATTACTAGTCCTAACCCTAGCCCTCATTCTAGCTCTAACCCTAACTCTAACCCTGATTCTTATTCTGACCCTAACACTAACCCTAGGTCTAAATCTGACAACCTAAAGCGAACCCTAACACTACCCCTACCGGTAAACCTATACCTAAACCTAATAGTAACACTAGCACTAGACCAAACCTAATCCTAAATAGAGTCATAAATCTTGCCTTAGACCTAAGCAAAAACCTAGCACTAGCCCTAACAATAACCATTAACCTAACGTAAAAACTAACTCTATGTCTAGACCCAACATTAATCCTAAATCTGGTCCTCACCATAAACCTAACCCTGACCCAAACAATGACCGTTACTCTAAAACAAATCCTATATCTAAATCTTATCCTAAACCAAAACCTAACTAGAACACTAGACTTATCCATAAACCTAACCCTAAAACTAGACATAACCATAGTCCTAGCTCTTAAATTGCCCATAGCCCTAATGATAGCCATAAACCTCACACAAAACATTGAACTTATCCTAGCCCTAAACATAGCCCTTATTGTAACCATAACCATAAGCCTAGACCTAACCCTAACCCTACCCTCACTCTAACCCTAATTCTAGCTCAAACTCTAACCTTAATCTAAACATAACCCTAACCCTAAACCTAAACCTAACATTAGCCCTCACTCTAACCCTCACCCTCAAGCTAGACTAATCCTAGCTCAAACGCTAATACTTACACCAAACCTAACCCTGACATGAACCCTAGGCCTAACCCTAATGCTAGTCCTAATTCTAACCTTAACTCTACCCTTAACCTTAGCTTTAAACCTATCGATTACCCTAAAGATAAGCCTAACCCGAATGCTAACCCTAGGCCTAATGCTAACACTATTGCCATAGCCCTAAAACACTATTGCTAACAATAACACTATTCATTTCTCTACACCTAACCTGAATGCTAAACCTAACCCTATCAATTACCCTAACCCAGACCCTAACCCTAGTCCTAATTCTAAACTTAACCTTAACCCTAACCTTAGCTCTAACCCTATCCATTACCCTAAAGATAAGCCTAACCCAAATGCTAACCCTAGACCTAATGCTAAGACTATTGCTAACACTAACCCTATTTATTACTCTAAATCTAACCTGAACCCTAAGCCTAACCCTATCAATTATCTTAACCCAGACCCTAACCATATCCCTAACGCTAATTCAAGCATTAACCCTGAATCTTAACCTAAACCAAACCCTACTCAAAACCTGAATCTAATAATACAACTAGCTTTAAATCTGAATGTTAACCTAAACCTAATCCTCACACTAGACTTAGCCATAACCTAACCCTAAAACTAACCATAACCATAAACCCAGATCTGACATTAGCCCCAGCCCTAATCCTAGCCCTAACCCTAACACAAACAGTAGTCCTCATCTTAGCCTATACCTAGCTTTAATCCTAACCCAAACCCTAGCTCTAGCCCTATCTCTAATTTTAACCCTCACCCTAGACCTGAACTTAGGTATAACATTATCTTTTCCCCCAACCCTATCATGAACTCTACCCCTAACACTAACCATATCTCTATCCCTAACCATAGGTCTAACCCTAACACTAACCCTAGCACTAATCCTAGTCCTAATTTAGCCCTAACCCTAACTCTATCCCTAACCTTGGCCTAAGACAAACTCTAACTCTCTCCAGCCCTATTTCTAGTTCTAACCCTATCTATTACAAAAAACCTAACACAAGCCCTAACCTTAGCCCTAACCCTAGCCCTAGAACTTACCCTAGATCTAACCATAACCCTAAGCCTAATCCTCAACCTACCACTAGATCTAGCACTATCGCTAATTCTAAAACTAGCCATAACCCTAGCCTCATCCCTTAAACAAAACCGAGCCATTGTCCTAAGCCTAAATATTAACCTAAACCAAACTGTAACCATAAGCCTCGCCATAACCTTCTAGCTCTAATTCATAGTCCTAGTGCTAAAATTAACCCTGTCCCTGACTTGTATTCTAACACTAACCTTAATTCTAAATATCACAGTAACACTAGATAATGCTAACACTAGATCTAGACCACATACTAACTCTAATCCTAACCTTAGTTCTTATATTAGCCTTAACCCTAACCCTATTCCTAAACCTAACAGAAAAACTAGCCCTAATCTGAGCCCTAACCCTAGAAGTAAACCTAAACCTAAACCTAACCTTAGCCCTAACCCTAACCGTAACCCTAGCCCTAAACCTAGCTCTAACTCTATCACTTTCTCTAAGCCAAAATCTATCCATAATGCTAAGCTCAGTCCTAATCCTAATCCACAGCGTAATCCAAACCCTAACCCTATTACTATTCCTAACACTAGCCCTCATTCTAGCTCTAACCCTAACTCAAATCCTTACCCTAACACAAATCCTCAGTCTAAATCTGACCCTAACCCTAAACCAAAACCTAAAACTAGCCCTACCAGTAAACTTATACCTAAACCTAACCCTAACACAAGCCCTACACCTAATCCTAATCCGAAATATTGCCATAACTCTAGACCTAGGCCTAGAATATCCTGAGCCCTAGCCCTAACATAATCCTTAACCATAAGCAAACACTACCCCTATCCCTAGACATAACCATAGTCCTAATTCTGACTTTCATCCTAAACCTAACTCTAACCTGAACACTGACCCTAACACTAACACTAAACCTAGCTCTAAACCTGAACCTAACCAAAAACCTAAACCTAACTCTAGACATAGCCATAACCCTAACCCTAAAACTAGCTCTAATCAGAACCCTAGGTCTTGCATTACACATAGCCTTAATGCTGGGTCTAAACTTAACATAAAACCTAGCCCGAATCTGAGGCCTAAACCTACCCAAAGCATAACCATAATCTTAAATGTATCCCTAACCCTAACCCTAACCCTAGCCTTAGACATAACCCTATCTCAAAGCCTAAACCTTAGCCTAAACATAACCCTAGTCCTATTCATAAACATAAACCTAACCCTAGCCCTAATCCTAACATTAACCCTAGTACTAACCCAATGTCTAACCCTAACATTACCCTAACCCTAATCCTAACCCTAACCCTATTAATAACCCTAGTCCTAAACCTAAACCTATTTCTAACCCTAATCATAAACCTAACCCTTGACCAAACCCTTAACCAAACCTTGTCATAAACTTAACCCTAAACCTTCCCATGAAGGGTGATGGGTAATGTAAAACTAAACTTATCCCTAAACCTAAATTTAACCATAACCTAAACTTAACCCTAAACATAATTTTACATCTAATCAAGAACATTACTTGAAAACTAACCCTAACCCTAATGAAAACCCTAGCCCTAACCCCAATCCTAACCCTAACCCTAACCATAACCATAACCATAACCTAGATCTCACACTAAACCTAACACTCCCCCTAGCCCTAACCGTAGCTTAAACCCTAACCCTTACCCTAAACCTAACCCTAGCCCTAGCCCTAATCATAACCCTAACTCTAGCCCTAACCCTAACATTAAACCTAGCCCTTATCCTAGCCTTAATATAGCCCTATTCCTAACCCTAACCCGAACCCTAAAATTAAGACTAACTATAATTCTCACACAAGACCTATCCCTACTTCTAACCCTATCCCTTACCATAACCCTAACCCAAGCCCTAACCCTAGTCATAACCCTTGCACTATCCTTGGCCCTAGTACTAACTCTAGATCGAAACCTACCTCTAAAACTAACCCTAACCTGATGCCTCAGCCTAAACCTGAAACTAGCTCTAACCCTAATGCTAAGCCTAAAATTAGCTCTAACCCTAGCCCTAACTCTAAAACAAAACTGAGCTATACCCCTAACACTAAACCTTACCCTAGACCAAACCCTAACCCACCCTACACCAGCCCTAACCCTAGCCCTAATTTGAAACCTAACACTAACCCTAGACCTAATCATGACTCTGACTCATATCCAAACACTAAACCTAGTTCTAAATATCATCCTAAATTTAAACCTAACCCTAACAATAGACCTAGCCCTAAACTTAACCCTAAAATTAACCCTAATTGTAACCCTATTTCTTACAATAGCCATAACCATAACACTAGCCCTAACCCTAATGCAAATCTAACCCTAATCCAAGCCCTAACACGAGCTTTAACCCTAAACCTAACTCTAACACTATTCCTAACCCTAGCTCTAACCCTATCCCTTACCCTAAGCTAAACCCTCACCCTAATGTTAACTGCATTCTTAGCACTAATCCTTAGCCTAACTAAAACCTAAGTCTATAACTAGTCCTAATCCTAGACTTCATTCTATATCTAACCATAACCCAAACTCTAACCCTATCCCTGACAATTATTCTGACCCTAACACTAATATTAGGACTAAATTTAAACCTAACCCTAAACTGAAACCTAATACTAGACTTACTGGTAAACTTATACATAAACCTAACCCTAACACTAGCCCTAGACCTAAACCTAATCCTAAATGTAGCCATAACTATAGCTGTAGACCTAAAGACAAACTAGACCTAGCCTTAACAATAATCCTTAACTTGACCCAAAATCTAATCCTACCTCTAGACCTAACTCTAGTCCTAATTCTGGCTTTAACCCTAACCTATCTGAACATTGTCCCTGACACTAACACTAATTGTAGCTCTAAACTTTACCCTAACCCAAAAACTAAACCTAAAACTACACTTAGCCCTAACATTAACCATAAAACTAGTCTTAATCATTACACTAGTTCTTACTTTAGCCATAGCCCTAACCTATCACAAAACCTAGCCCTAATCCAGGCCCTACCTTAGCTTTAACCCTAAAGCTAACACTAACAATAACCCTAACCTTAACTATAACCCTAAGCCTAAACCTAGACCTAATCCTAACCATAACCCTAGCCCTAACCCAAGCTCTAACCCTATTCATTACACAGAGATAACTATAATCCTTATGCTAAACCTAGGGGGGACCCTATCCTAGCACTAGCCTTAACCCTATCCATTAACCTACACCTTATTTGAACCTTAAACCTAATTGTCATTACTCGATCCCTAAAATTAAGACTAATTTGAGCCCTATACCTAAAACTTAAACTAACCCTAACCTTGACCCTGACTCTAATAATATCCATAGCTCTAAACCTGACCCTAGCAAGAAACATAATCTTTACAATAGACCTAGCCATAAACATAACCCTAAAACTATCCCTAACCATACCCTAGACCTGACATTAGCCCTAGCTCTAATCCTAGCCCTAACTCTAATACAAAACTTAGCCAACATCCTAGCCATGAACCTCACCTTAATCATAAACTTAACAGTGACGTTAATCCTAACCTTAATCCTAAATCTCACACTAGTACTAAAATTAGCTATATTCCCATCCCTTACCCTATACCTAACCGTAGGCCTAAACCTAACACTAACCCTAGCCCTAATCCAACCCCTAATTTAGCCCTATCCCTAAACCTAACCCTAGACCTAAGACTAACTCTAACTCTCACACTAGCTCTATACCTAGTTCTAACCCTATCCCTTACCATAACCATACACCTAGCCCTAAACGTAGCCCTACGATAGCCCTATACTTAGCCCTATTTAAAAACCTAGATCTCAACCTAACTCTAAATTTAACCCTAACCATAAGACTAAATCTAGCCATAATTCTACTCCCATCCCTAACACTTAACCTAAGCCTAAATCTCACACTTACAATAGCCCTAACCCTAAGACTCTAGCACTAACTAGCACTAACTAGCACTAAGTAACTAACTAACTAGCACTAACCCTATCCCTAGCCCTAAAACAAAAGCGAGTCATAGCCCTAACCTTAAACCTTAACCTAAACCAAACCCTAACTGTACACCGAACCCTAATCTATTCCTAATTGTAGACTAACCCTACCCCGAACACTAACCCTGACCCTGACTCTGACCCTAACACTAACTCTGGCTTTAAAACTCATCATCACTGTAAACCTAACCTTAACACTAGACCTAGACCTAAGTCTAACCCTATAACTAGCTGTAATCATAAACCTACTTCATACAGTAGTGGTAGCCTTAACCCTAGCCCTAAACTAACCCCAAACCTAGACTTAATCTGAGTCCTAAACCTAGATTTAACCCTAAACTTAATCCTAACCCTAACCCAAACACTAGCCCTAATCCTATACATAACCCTAGCCCTAAACTTAGGGCTAACCCTATCCATTACTCTAACGGTAACCCTAACCCTTATGATAACCCTAGGCCTAAACCTAACCCTATAAATTACACTATACCAAATCTACACCCTAAATCTAACCCTTTCATTACACTAACCCTAAATCTAACACTAATTTGATCCCTACACCTAAACACTAAATTAACCCAAACCCTAATCCTGATTCCACCCTAGATCTAAACTGGACCTTAAATAAAAACCTAACCATTACACTGGACCAAGCCATAAACCTAACACTAAATCTATCACTAACTGTAACCCTAGACCTGACATTAGCCATAGCCCTAATACTATCCCTAAACCTAAAAAAAAAATCCTAATCTTCACCATAGCCCTAAACATAGACTTAATCATAACCCTAACCCTAACCCTAGTTCTAACCCTAATACTAACCCTTGCCCTTGCCCTAAACCTAGCTGTAACAACATGCCTTACCCTAAAATAAACCGTAACTCTAATCCTAACCCGTGGTAACCCTTGCCTTATCCTTAGCCCTAGCACTAACCCTAGATCGAAACTTAACTCTAAATCTAACCCTAACTCGATGCCTAAAAATAATCCTAAAACTAGCCCTAACCCTAGCGCTAACATAACCCTAGCAGTAATTTAGCCCTATCCCTAAACCTAACCCTAACACTAGCCCTAATACTAAGTTTACCTCTCACACTAGCCCTATCACTCGTTCTAACCCTATCCTTTACCAAAACCTAACCCTAGCCCTAACCCTAGTGCTAACCCTTTCCCTATCCTTATCCCTAGCACTAACCTTAGGCAAAACATAACTCTAAATCTAGCCCTAACCCGAAGCCTAAGCCTAACCCTAACACTAGCCCAAACCATAACACTAATCCTATAATGAGTCCTAACGCTAGCCCTATCCCTAAAACAAAACCAAGCCCTAGCTCTAATCTTAAACATTAACCTAAACCAAACCATAACCTTACAATTAGACCTAATCCTACTCCTAATTTGAATTGAAAGCCAAAGCCTAGAACTAACCCTGAACGTGACACTGACCCTAACACTTCTAGCTCCAAACATCACCCTAACAGTAAACCTAACCCTAACACTAAACCTCGCACTAAAACCCTAAACTAGCCCTAATTGTAAACCTAGTACTTGCATTAGCTGTAACCCTAACCCTAGCCCTAACATAACCCAAAACCTAGCCCTAATTCCAGCTGTAACCCTAGCTTTAAAACTAACCTAACCCTAACATAATTGTAATCATAACTCTAGCCCAAACCCCAGCCCTAATTTGAGTTTTAAGCAAAACTCTAAAACTAACTCTGACTCTTACTCTGACCCTAACACTAACCCGAGGTCTAACTTTAAAACTTAACCTATCCCAAACCCTATGCCAGAATTTCACCCTAATAATACCCACAGCTCTAAACCTCATGTTAACCCTAAACCTAAACCTTGCACTAGACGTACCCATAATCCTAATCCTAAAACTATCTTTAACCATAATTCTGGACCTGAAATTATACCTAGCACTAATTGATAGCCCCAACCCTAAAAACAAACAAACAAACAAAAAAAAAAACTAGCCTTCATCATAGCCCTAAACCTAGCCTTAATCACAACCCTAACCCTATCCACATCCCTAACCCTAATTATAACCCTCACCCTACCTCTAAACCTAACTATAAAGCCATCCCTTAACACGAAATTTGCCCTAACTCTAAACCTAAACTCTAAACTCTAATTCTAACTCCTAAACCTAACCCTGACCCCAATCTTAACCCTAACACTAGGCTTAAACTAAACACTAAACCTAGCCCTAATCCTAGCCCTAATTTAGCCCTATCTCTAATCCTAACCCTAACCCTAGCCCTAAGTCTAACCCTCTCCCCAGCCCTATCCATAGTTCTAATCCTATCCTTTACCATAACCCTAAACCTACACATAACTCTTACCCTATCCTTAGTTCTAACCCTAACCCTAGATCTACACCTTATTCCAAATTTAACCCTAAATCAAGACCTAATCCTAACCATAACCCTAGCCCTAACCTTAAGTCTAAATGTATCATTACCCTAAACATAAACCTTACCCTAATGCTAACCATAGGCCTAAACCTAAACATATCACTATCTCCAAACTTATCAATTTCCCTAAACCTACCCTGAACCCTAGACCTAATCCAATCATTACCCTAACCCTAATGCTAATTTGAGCCCTAACCCTAAAATCAAACCTAAATTAAACCCTAACACTGACACTGACCCTAATAATTCCCCTAGCTCTAAATCTCACTCTTACCCTATACCTAACACTTACACTAGACCTAGCCATAAAACTAACCCTAAAACTATTCCTAAGCATAACCCTAGACCTGATATTATCCAGAGCCATGATACTAGCCCTAACCCTAACACAAAACCTAGCCCTTATCCTAGCCCTAAACATAGCCTTAATTATAAACGTATCCATAACCCTAGGCCTAACTTTAACACTAACCTTAAGATTAATCTTAGACCTAATTTAGCCCTATACCTAACCTTAACACTAACCCTATCTTAAATACTAAATCTAACTCTCACCTTAGTCCTAAGCCTAGTTCTAACCCTATACTTTATTGGAACCCTAATCCTAGCCCAAACCATAGATCATTAGCCCTATTCATAGCCCTAGCAGCAATCCTAGATCTAACCCTAACTCTAAATCTAACCCTAAGCCTTAGCCTAAACCTAAACCTAACCCTAGATCTAACCCTAAGGCTAATCCTAAAACTAGCACTAACCCTAGCACTAAAACAAAACCAAGCCATAGACCTAACCATAACCCTTAATTTAAACTAAGCCCTAACCCTACACTTAGTCATGACTCAAGCCAAAAATCGAGTTTTAAGCCAAACCCTAAAACTAACCCTGAACCTGAGTCTGAACTTAACACTAACCCTAGCTCTAAACATCACCCTAACCCAATACCTAAACCTAACAATACACCTAGCCCTAACCCTAACATTAAAATTAGCCCTAATTGCAAACCTGGTACTTACACTAGTCGTTACCCTAAACCTAGCCTTAACTTAAACCAAAATCTAGCCTTATTCTGAGCACTATCCCTAGATTTAACCCTAACCCTAACCCTATCACTAATCATAACTATAACCCTAGGTGTAACCCTAGATTTAACCCTAACCCTAAGCCTAACCCTATCGAGAATTGTAAAAATAACCCTAGCTGTACCCCTATCTCTAAACCTATCCATTACCCTAACCATAACCCTAATCCTAATGCTAAACCTGGGCCTAAACCTAACAGTATTTCTAATCCTAACCATATCCATTACACTAAACAAAACCTGAAACCTAAACCTAACACTATCTTTACATTAATCCTAACTCTAATGCTAATTCAAGCCCTAATATTAAACTTTAACCAATCCAAAACACTAATCTCGACCATGACCCTAATAGTACCCTTAACTCTAAAGCTGACCTGAACTCTAAACCTAACCCTTACACTAGATGTAGCCATAAAACTAACTCTAAACCTATTTTTTATCATAACACTGGACCTGAAATTAGCCCTAGCCGTAATCCTAGCCCTAAACCTAGACTTAGTCCTAACCTGAACCATAACCTGAGCCCTAATCCTAAATCTATTCCTCACCCTAGGCCTAAAACTACCTATAACATCATCCTGTACCCAAAAACTTACCATAACCCTAAACCTAACCCTAACCCTTGCTGTAAACCTAAGCCTAACACAAAGCCTAGTGCTAATTCTAGCCTTGATTTAATCCTATCCTAAAGCTAAACCTAGCCATAGACTAACTCTAACTCTTGTCCTAGACCTAATTCTAGCCCTAGTTCTATCATTAGCCTTAATCGTAATCCTGGATCTAAGCCTAAGTCTAAATCTAAATCTAAATCTAAACCTAACTCTAAATTTAACTGTAACAATAAGCCTAAACCAAACCATAACACTACCCCTAACCATAACGCTAATCCTAAAACGTGCCCTATCCCTAACCCTAGCCATAAACCAAAACCAAGCCATAGCCCTAATCCTAACCCTTAACCTAAATCAAACCCTAACCCTAAAACTAACCCCCAAACTAACTCTAAAACTAACCCTGACCCTAACACTGACCCTAACACTAATCCTAGCTCTTAACATCACCCTAACCTTAAATTAAACCTAGCACTATATCTAGCCTTAACCTAACCCTAAATCTAGCCTTAATCATAACCCTAGTTCATACATTAGTCATTATCCTAACCATAGCCCTAACCCTAACACAAATTCTACACCTAATTTGAGCCCTAACTCTAGCTTTTACCCTAATACTAGGCATAACCCTAACCCTAACACTAGCACAAACCCTTACTCTAACTCTATTCCTTACACTAAGCCAACCCTTACCCAAAGGCTAATCCTAGTCCTAATCCTAATACTTAGCCTAACTTAAACTCTAACCATAATACTAGTCTTAACCCTAGCCCTCATTCTACCTTTAACTTAACTCTTACCCTCATATGACCCTAACAGTAACCCTAGGTCTAAACCTGACCATAACCTTAAACCAAACCCTAACACTAGACCTAGACCCAAAGCTAATCCTAAATATAGCTATAACTCTAGCCCTAGACCTAAACAAAAACCTAGCACTAGCCCTAACAATAACCCTTAACCTAAACTGAACACTTGCCCTACCCCTAGACCTAAACCTAGTCCTAATTCTTGATCTAACCCTAACCCTAACCCTATCCCAAAAAATGACCCTGATTCTAACACTGAACCTAGCTTTAAACCTGACACTAACCCAAAATCTAGACCTAACACTAGACCTAGGCATAACCCTAACCCTAAAAAATAGCTCTAAACATAACCCTAGCTCTTACATTACCCACAGTCCTAACCCTAGCACTAAACCTAACACAAAACCTAGGCTTAATCCTAGGCCTAAACTTAGCTCTAAGCATAACACTCAGCCTAACCCTAGCCCTAAACCTAGCCTTAATGCAAGACCTAACCCTAGCTTTAACCCTAAACCTAAACCTAACACTAGCCCTAACCCTAACCCTAAACATAGCCCTAATCCTAGCTCTAATCCTATCCCTTACCCTATGCTAACCCTAACCCTAATGCTAACCCTAGGCCTAACCCTAAACCGTAGCCTAACCCAAACTCTCACCCTATTACTAGCCCTAACCCTAACCCTCATTCTAGCTCTAACCATAACCCAAACACTAAACCTAACCCTGATACTTATTCTGACCCTAAATGTAACCGTATGTCTAAACCTGACCCTAACCATAAACCAAACCCTAACACTAGCACTAGCAATAAACCTATACCTAAACCTAATCCTAAGACTAGCCCTAGACCTAAACCTAATCCTAAATCTAGCCATATCTCTAGCCCTAGACCTAAACAAAACCTAGCCATAGCCCTAATGATAAAACTTAACCTAACAAAAACATTAACCCTACCCCTAGACCTAACTCTAGTGATAATTCTGGGTTTAAAAATAACCATAACTGTAACCTGAACACTGACCCTGACCCTAACAATAAACCTAGGTCTAAATATCATGCTAACAGTAACCCTAACGCTAACACTTGACCTAGAACTAACACTTACTCCAAAAATAGCTCTAATCATAACCCTAGATTATACATTAGTTGTAGGCCTAACATTAGCCCCAACCTAACCCAAAACCTGGCCTTAATCTGAGCACTAACCATAGTTTTAACCATAACACTAAAACTAGCCCTAACCCATACCCTAACTCTACCTCTAACTCTAGCTCTTACCCTAGCTCTTACCCTATCCATTAACTTAAACTAAACCCTAAACCTAATGCTAACCCTAGTCCTAACCCTAATCCATAGCCTAACCCAAACCCTAACCCTATTACTAGTCCTAACCTTAACCTTTGTTCTAGCTCTAACCCTAACCCAAACCCAAACCATAACCCTGACACTTTTTCTGACCCTAACACTTACCGTAGGTCTAAACATGACCCTAACCCAAACCCGAACCCTAACATGAGCCCTACCGGTAATCTTATACTTAAATCTAAACATAACACTAGCCCTAGACTTAAACCTAATCCTAAATCTAGCCATATCTCTAGCCCTAGACCTGAACAACAACCTAGCCCTAGCCCTAACCATAACCCTTAACCTAACCCAAACTCTAACCCTACCCCTAGTCCTAAATCTAGTCCTAATTCTGGCACTAAACCCAACACTAACTCTAACCTGAACACTGGCCCTGACCCTAACATAGTCCTAACTCCAAAGCTCACCTTAAACCAAAACCTAATCCTAACACTAGACCTAGCCATAACCTGAACCCTAAAACTAGCCCTACCCCTACCTCATATATTACCCATGTCTCTAACACTAGGCCTAAACCAATACAAAACATATTCCTAATCCTAGGCCTGAACATAGCCCTAAGTGTAAACCTAAACCTAACCAAAGCCCTAACCCTAAGCCTAAGCCTTGCTTTAGACCTAACCCTAGCTCTAAGCCTAACATAACCCTAGCCCTATCCCAAACCCTAACCTAACACTAGCCCTAATCCTAACCTTAACCATAGCCCTAATCATAGCTCTAATTATATCCACTACCCTAACCCTAGCACTAATCTTAACCATAACCCTAGCCCTAACCCTCGCTCTAATTCTATACATTACTCTAACCATAATCCTAACACTATTGCTAACCCTAGGCTTAACCCTAACCCTATAGCAATCCCTAAACCTATCCATTGCTCTAAAACTAACCTCGACCATAATCCTAAGCCTATTCATTAACCTAACTCTAACTCTAACACTAATGCTAATTTGAGCCCTAAACCTAAACCATAACTTAAACCAGAGCTTAAGCCAAACACTGATCCTAATAATACACATAGCTGTAAACTTGACCCTTACCCTAAATCTAACCCTTACACTAGACCTAACCATAAACATAACCCGAAACCTATCCCTAACTATAACCTTAGACCTGACATTAGCCCTAGCTCTAATCCTAGCCTTAACCCTAACACGAACACTAGCTCTCATCCTAGCCCAAAGCCTAGCCTTAATCATAACCCTAACCCTAATTCCAACCCTTTCTCTAGCCCTAAACCTAGTTATAACCCCATTGCTTACCCTAATCTTAACCCCAAACCTAACTCTAAAACTAACCTTAACCCTAACCGTAACCCTAGGACTAACCATAACACTAACCCTAGCTCTAATCCTAAACTTAAACCTAACCCTAGCTTTAAGACTAACTATAAGTCTTGCCCTAGCCCTAGCCCTAATTCTAACCCTATCACTTACCATAACCTTATTCCTAGCCATAGCCTAGAATAATCCTAGCCCTAACCTTACACCTTGCTCTAACCCTAGATATAAACCTAACTCTAAATATAACCCTAATTCTACACCTAAACCTAACCTTAACACTAGCCATAACCCTAAGGCTAATCCCAAAACTACCCATAACTATAGGCTTAGCCCTAAAAAAAACTGAGTCACAACACTAACCCTAAATTTTACCTAAACCAAAACCTAACCTTACAACTAGCCCTAAGCCTAGCCCTAATTTGAGTCCTTATCTGAACACTAAAACTACCATTGAACCTGGCTCGGACATTAATACTAACCCTACCTCTAAACATCACCCTAAACCTAAACCTTACTCTAACAAGAGACTTAGTCCTAACCCTAAATCTAAAACTAGTTCTAATCAACCCTATATCATACATTAGCCATAACCTTAAACCTAATGCTAAACAAAACCTAGCCCAAATCTGAGACCTAACCCTAGCTTTCACCCTAACTCTAACCCTAACACTAGCCCTAAAACTAACCCAAACCCTAGCTCTAACCCTAGCTCTAACCTTATCCTTTACCCTAGCCAAACCACAAACCTAATGCTAAACATAGTCCTAATGCTAACCCTACTCCTAAAACTAATCCTTAGTCTCACCCAAACCCTAACCCTGTTACTAGTCCTAAACCTAGCTCTCATTCTTGTTTTAACCATAACCCAAATCCTAACCCTAACCCTGACCCTTATTCTGACCCTGAACCTAAACTAAACCCTAACACTAGCCCTACCCATAACCCTATATCTAAACCTAACCCTAACACTAGCCCTAGATTAAACCTAATCCTAAATCTAGCCATATCTTTAACCAAGACCTAAACAAAAAAACTAGCCCTAGCTCTAATGATAACCCTTAACATAAGCCAAACACTAACCTTAACTCTAGACCTAACCAATCCTAATTCTGGCTCTCACCCTAATCCTAACCCTAATCTAAACACAGACCCTGACACTAACACTAACCCTAGCTATAAAACTGACACTAACCGAAACCTAAACCTAACATTAGACCTAGCCATAACTGTAAACATAACCCTTACATTAACATAGCACTAAAACTAGCTCTAAACCTAACACAAAACCTAGCCCTAATTCTAGGCCTAAATCTAGCCCAAAGTGTAATCCTAACCTTAACCTAACCTTATCCCTTACCCTAAGCCTAACCCTCACGCTAACCCTAACCCTCGCCTTAGACCTAACCCAAGATAAAACCCCCAACTGAACCCTAAATATAATCCTATCCCTATCCCTAAACCTAATCCTAATCCTACCCCTAATCATATTGTTAACACTAGCCCTAATACTATCTCTAAAATTATCCATCACCCTAAACTGAACCTTAACCCTAATGATAACCCTAGCTCTAATCCTAATTGCAAAACTAATCCTAGACCTAACACTAAACCTAACCCTCATTGTAGCCTTAACCCTAGATAAAACTTAACCCTTAATAAGCCCAAACTCTAACACTAACCCTAAACCTAAAACTACCCTTAACCCTAACCTGACATCAAACCCTCTCCATTACCCTAACTCTAATGGTAAACTTAGCCCTAACCCTAACACTATCCTAAATTTAAAACTACCCCTAATCCTAACCCGACATCTAAACCTATCCATTAACCTAACTCTTAGCCATAACCCTAACACTAACCCTAACTGTAAATGTATATCTAACCCTAGACATAATCCTAAACCTAATCCTCACCCTAGCACTAACCCTAGCTCAAAACCTAACCTGTACCCTAAATCTAACCCAAACCCTTACCCTAGCCCTAGCCTAACCTAACCCTAACTCTAGCCCTAATCCTATCCAAAACCTTAGCCCTAACCCTATCTATAATGCTATTCATTACCCTAACAATAACCCCCTAACCCTAGAATTAACCATAACTCTAAATATACCCCTAAGCCTAAACTCACCCTATCACTAGCAATAACACTAACATTAATTGTAAAACTACCCTTAATTTTATCCTTAGCCCTAAAACATATCGAGACATAGCACTAACACTAACCCTTAACCTAAACCAAATCCTAACCCTACATTTACCCTTAAGCCTACACCTAATTCAAGTCCTATCCCCAACCCTAAAACTAACCCTGACCCTGACTCTGAACCTAACACTAACCCTAGCTCAAAACATCACCCTGAACTTAAACCTAACCACAAAACTAGACTTACCCGTAACCATAACACTAAAATTAGCCCTAATCATAACCCTAGTTCTTACATTAGCTGTATCCCTAACACTAGCCCTAATATTACCCAAAATCTAGCCTTAATGTGAGCCCCAACCCTAGTTTTAACCCTACCTCTAATCTTAAACCAAGTCCTAACAATTACCCTAAACCTAACCCTAACTTTAATCCTTGCACTAACCCTAAACCTAACAGTAACCCTAAAACTAACACTAAGCCTAACACTCACACTAACCCTAACCCTTGCCTTAGACCTAACCCTAGCTCTAACCCTATCCATTACCCTAACCCTAACCTTAATTCTAACCCTAATGCTAACCCTCTGCCTAACCCTAACACATTCGTTAACCCTAACCTATCCATTACCCAAAACATAACCCTAACCCTAAACCTAACCAAACACTAAACCTAGGCATAACAATAACCCTAAAACTGGCCCTAATTGGAACCCTAGTTCTTACATTAGCCATAGCCCTAAAGCCAGCACAAAACCTAGCCTAGCCCTAATCCAAACTGTAACCCTAGCCTTAACCCTAACCCTAACCCCACCCTAGGCCTAACACTAACCCTAACCATAGCCCTAACACTATTACTAACACTATCCCTTACCCAAAGCCAAAGTCTAACCCTAAAGCTTCCCTAGAACTAAACCTAATTCTCAGCCTAATCCCAAACCTAACTCTATTACTAGTCCTAACCCTAATCCTCAATCTAGCTCTATCACTATTCCAAACCCTAACTCTAACCCTGAACCTTATTCTGACCCTAACATTAACCATAGGTCTAAATCTGACCCTAATCCTAAACTGACCCCTACATTGGCACTACCTGTAACCCTGTAACTAAACTTTACCCTACACTAGACCTAGACCTACACTTAATCCTTTATCTAGTGATAACTCTAGGCCTAGCCCTAAACAAAAACATAGTCCTAGCCCTAATAATAACCCTTAACCTAACCAAAACACTAACCCTAACCCTAGACCAAACCCTAGTCCTAATGCTGGCCCTAAAAATAAACCTAATCCTAAACCGAAAACTGACCCTTATGCTAACACAAACCCTAGCTCTAAACATTATCAAAAAAAAAAAAAAACATAACCCTAACACTAGACCTAGCCATATCACTAACATTGAAACTAGCCATTACCATAGGACAAAGCATACCTCTAACTCTATCCATTATATTAACCCTAACCCTAACCCTAATGCTACACTAGCACTAACCCTCACACTGACTGTACCCTTAATCTTTATCTTAGTCCAAACACTAGCTCAATCCCTAACCCTTAAACTTAACTTAACACTAATACTAAACCATGGCCTAAACCTAAACCTAACCTTAACCCTAGCCCTAACCCTAACCTTAAACCTATCCCTAACTCTAGCTCTAAGCCTACATATTACCCTAAATCTAACCCTAACCTTAATGACAACCCTAGCGCAATCCCCAGGTTTAACCCTACCCATTACCCTAACCCTAACCCTGATGATAAACCAATCTTTATGCTAAATCTACCCTAACCCTAACCCTACACATAACCATAGACATAACACTTGTCATAGAGCTAACACTTGCTCAAACCCTAACCATTACCCTAAACCTAACCCTAAGCTTATCCCTAATCCTAACATTAAGCCAAAACCTAACCCTAATCCTAAACCTAACATGACATCAAACCCTATCCAGTACCCTAAACCTAATGATAACCCTAGCCCTACCCTTAACACTAACCTTGACCCTAACCATAAGTATAACTTAGACATAACCCTAAACCTAACCCTTGACCTAGTGCTAACCCTAGCTCATATTCTAAACCATATCCTAGACCTAAAACTAACCCCAACCCTAAGCCTAACCCTAACTCTAGCCCTAATACAAACTATAACCCTAGCCCTAACCCTATCCATTATCCTAAGCACAACCATAACCCTAAGGCTAACCCTAGGCCTAACCCTAACCCTTTTGCTAACTCTAACCCTATCAATTATCCTACACCTAACATGAACCCTAAACCTAAATCTATTATTACCCTAACCAAACCCTAATGCTAATTCAAGCTCTAGACCTAAACCCTAACCTAAACCAATCCTGAAACCTAATTCTAACCCTAATAATACCCCTAGCTCTAAACCTGACCATTACCATAAACCGAACCCTTACACTAGACCTAGCCATAAATATAACCCTCAATCTATCACTAATGTAAGCCTAGACTTGACACTGGCCCTAGCCCTAATTCTTGCCATAACACTAAAGCAAACATTAGCCCTCATCCTAGCCCTAAACCTAGCCTTATTACTAAACCAAACCATTACCCTTGCCCTAACTGAAATTCTAACCTTCAACCTAGCCCTAAAACTAGCTCTATCCCCATCTCTTCCCCTAAACCTAACCCTACCCCTAAACCTGAACCTAAGCCTAAAACATGGCCTAACCCTAATACAAATTCTAGATCTAATCCTAGCCCTAATTTAGCCCTAAACCTAACATAACCCTAGCCCTAAGATTAACTTGAACTCTCGCCTTAGTCCTATTTCTAGTTCGAACCCTGTCACATACTATAATTCTATCATTTGCCGTTACATTAGCCCTAACACTAGCTCTATCACTAATCCTATATCTAACCCTAATTCTAAATCTAACCCTAACCCTAAGCTAAACCTTTCACTAACACAAGCCATAACACTAATGGTAATCATAAAACTAGCCCTACCCTACACCTAGCCTTAAAAAACAACTGAACCATAGCCCTAACCCTTAATTTTAACATAATACCAAACCCTAAGCCTACACGTAGCCCTAAACCTACCTCTACTTCAAGTCCTATCCCTAACCCTAAAACAAACCCTGACCCTGACACTGACCCCAATACTAACCCTAGCTCTAAACATCGCTCAAAACCTAAACCGAAACCTAACCTTAGACTTAGCCCTAACCCTAACCATAAAACTAGTTCTAATCATAATCCTAGTTCTTACATTGGTGCTAGCCCTAAACGTAGGCCTAACCTAACCCAAAAACTATCCCTAATCGGAGCCAAACACTACCTTTAACCATAACCATAACCCTAATTCTAGCCCTAACAATTATCCTAAACCTAACTCTAAACCTAAACCTTGACATAACCCAAAACCTAACCCTACCCTAGCCTTAATCCTAAAAATAAACCTAGCCCTAACCCGAGATGTAATCCTATCCATTACCCTAATGCTAATCCTAACCCTAATTCTAACCCTAGGATGACCCTAAACCTATTCCAAAACCTAAACCTATACATTACCCTAAACCTAATCTGAACCCTAGACCTTATCATATCCAAAAACCTTACCCTATTCCTCATTCTGGACCTAACCCTAAACCTAATCCTAACCTGAGAACTGAAACTTACCCTACCAACTCTAAACCTTATCTGAACCCCAAAACTAACCCTATTGCTAGATGAACTCTAAATCTACATTAGCCATATACCTAACACTGGCTTTAAAAATTACACAAAACCTAGCCCTAATTACAGCCCTAAACTGAACCCTAAGCATAAATCTAACCCTAAACCTAACCCTAACCCTCGTTCTAGCCCTAACCCTAGCTCAAACCCTGAATCTTACCCTAAACGTAACCCCAGCCCAAACTCTAAACCTCACCCTAAATCTTGCCCTAATCCTAACTGTAACCATAACATAAACCTAGCTCTAAATCTACCCATTAAACTAACAATAACCCTAAAACTACTTCTTACCTTAGCCATAAACCTAACCCTAACTCTACCCTAGCCCAGACTATAAACCTAACCCTCATCCTATGCCTAAAACTAGCTCAATCTCTAAACCTTACAATTAACCTAAACATAACACTAACCCAAGGCCTAACCCTAACCCTAACCCCAGCCCTAATCCTAGCCCTAATCCTTGCCCAACCCTAGTTCGAACCCTACCCTATACCCTAACCCTAAACTTAACCCTAATGATAACACTAGACCTAAAGCTAAACCTACCCTAACCCTAACATAAACCTAACCCTAGAAATAACAGTAAACCTAACCCTAACCCTAAATCTAAGCTAGATCAAACTCTAACACTAATCCTAAACCTAAACCTAATGCTAACCTAAACCTAACCCTATCTTTAACCTGACATCTAAACTATTACCTTAAACCTAATGATAATCCTAGCCCTAACCGTTACACTAACCATGACTATAACTCTAGACCAAACCCTAAATTAAACTTGGCCATAGCAAAAATCCTAGCTCAAACCATTAATTGTACCCTAAACCTAATCCTAAGTGTAACTCTCACCCTAACCCTGACCCTAACCCTAATTCTAGCTCTAATCCTAACCATTATCCTAGCCGTAACCCTAGGTCTTAGCCTATAAATTACCCTAACAATAACCATAACCCTAGGGCTAACCCTAAACCTATCACAAACCCTAACCATATCTATTACCTTAAACTTAACCTGAACCCTAAACCTAACAATATCCATTACCCTAACCCTAATTCTAAACTTAATGCTAATTTGAGGTTTAACTCTAAACCTTAACCTAACACAAACCCTGATCCTGACCCTAATAATACCCCAGCTCTTAATCTAACCCTTTCCCTAAACATAACATTTTAATTTGACCTAGCTATAATCCTAACTCTAAAAATATCACTTAATATAAACCTAGACATTAGTCCTAGTCCTAATTATTGCCCTAAACCTAACATAAAACCTAGCCCTAATCCTAGCCTTAAATCTAGCCTTAATTCTGAACCTAAACATAACCCTAGCCCTAACCCTAAATCTAATCATAAAACTATCCCTAACCCTAACCATAGCACTAAAACCAAACCTAGTAACAGGCCTAACACTAACCTTAACTAAAACAAAAACCTAGCACTACACCTAGATCTAACCCTAGCCCTAATTTGAGTCCTAATCATAACCTTAAAAATAACCCTGAACCTGATTTATATCATAACACTCGTCCTAGCTCTGAACACCATCCTAAATTAAACTGAATCCTAACAGTAAACCTACCCCTAATTCGAGTCCTAACCCTAACCCTAAAATTAACACTGACCTGACTGATATCCTAACACTAACCCTAGATATAAATATCACCCTAATCTTAAATTTAATCATAACAATTGACCTACCCCCCTAAATCTAAGCCTAATTGTAACCAAAGTTCTTATATTAGCCATTTCCCTAAACCTAGCCTTAAACCTCACACAAATACTAGACCTAATCTGAGCCCTAAATCTACCTTTAACCCTAACCATAAACCTAATCCTAGCCCTAACCCAATTCCTTACCCTGAGCAAAACCTTAACCCTAATGGTAACCATCGACCTATCACTATTCCTTAGGCTAACCAAATCCTAACCCTATTAATAGTCCTAACACTAGATCTCATTCTAGCTCTAACATTATCCCAAACCCGAACCCTACTGCTGACTCTTATTCTGACCATAACATAAACCCTAGGTATAAACTTGACCGTAACCCGAAACCAAATCCCAACACTAGCACTACTTGTAAACGTATACCTAAAACTAACCCTACCACTAGCTCTAGACCTAAACCTAATCCTAAATCTAGCCTTAACTCTAGCTCTAGACCTAAAAAATTCCTAACCCTAGCCCTAAAAAAACCTTAACCTAACCCAAACACTAACTCAACACCTAGACCTAAACCTAATCCTAATTCTGGCATTAACCCTATATTTAACTCTAACCCCCAAACTGACCCTGGCTTTAACACTAAACCTAACTCTAAACCTGAAACTAACCAAAACCTAAACCTAATTGTAGACTCAGCCATAACACTAACCCTAAAACTAGCCCTAACCATAACCCTAGATCTTACATTGCCCATAGCCCTAACCATAGGCCTAAACCTAACTCTAAACATAGAGCTAGTTTTAGGCCTAAACCTAGCCCTAAACATAACCCTAACCCTAACACTAGCCCTATACCTAACCCTAGCCCTCACCTTAGTCCTAAGATAGCTCAAAGCCTAACCCTTACCCTAAACATAAGACTAGACCTATTCCTAAGTCTCATCCTAACCCTAGCCGAAATCCTAAACTTAACCTAGTCCTAAACCTAGCTCTAAACCTACCCAAAACCCTAACACTAAACCTAAACTTATTGATAATCCTAGCCGAAACTTAATGTTAACCCTAACCCTAATGGGAAAACTAACAATAGACATAACCCTAAAATTAAAGTCAGCATAGCCCTAACTCTAGATCAAACCATAAACATAACAATAAACCTAAACATAACCATAGCTCTAATCCTAACCCTATCACTAATTTTAACTCTAAACCAAATCTAAACCTAACCTAACCCTATCTGTTACCTTAACCCTAACCCTAATGTTAATGATAACCCTAGCCCTAACTCTAACCCTAACCCTAAACCTACCATAATCCTATCCCTAGACCTAACCCTAAACCTAGCCCTAACCCTAGCTCAAAACCAAAACCTTATGCTAAATACAACCCTAACCCTAAACATAACCCTAGTTCTAACAGTAACTCTAACCCTAACTCA
This sequence comes from Marmota monax, assembly GCF_021218885.2. Classification (NCBI taxonomy): domain Eukaryota; kingdom Metazoa; phylum Chordata; class Mammalia; order Rodentia; family Sciuridae; genus Marmota; species Marmota monax. Next base: position 27,326 of record NW_026695131.1, on the reverse strand, counting down.
AGGCAGATTCCTAACCATAACTCTAGTTCTAACCTAAGCTCTAACCCTATCAAGGACCTTAACCATAAACCTTACCCTATTGCTAATGCTAAGCCTAACCCTAGCCCTAATCACTAATGGTAACTGTATTAATTGCCCTAAACCAAACCTGAACCTTAAAACAAACCCTAACTATACCCTAACCCTAACCCTAATGCTAATTTGAGCTATAAACCTAAATCCATACCTAAGCCAAATCCTAATCCTAATAATTCCCCGAGCTCTAAACCTGAACCTTACCCTAAACCTAACCCTTACACTAGATGTAGCCATAAGCCTAACCCTAAAACTATCTTTAACCATAAACCTAGATCTGATATTAGCCCTAGCTAATATCAGATCCTAGCCCTGATTCTAATACACACACTAGCCCTCATCCTAGCCCTAAACCTAGCCTTGATCATAGCCCTAACCACAAACCTAGCCCTAACCCTAACTCTAACCCTCACCCTACGTCTAAACCTAGCTATAATGCCATTCTTTATCCTAAACTTAAACCTAACTCTATTCCTATTGCTAGGCCTAGCTACACGTAAACCTTAGCCATAATCCTAGAACTAATTTAACCCTATCCCAAAACCTAACTCTAATTTTAGACCTATCACTAACTCTACATCTCACACTAGTCTTATCACTAGTTCTAAACCTATCCCTTTCCATAACTCGAACCCTGGCCCTAACCCTTGCCCTATTCTTAATCCTAGCCTAATCCTAGATCTAACCTATCTATAAATGTAACCCTAACTCTAAGTCTAAGCCTAAAACTAACACTAGCACTAACCCTAACACTAATTGTAAAACTAGTCCGAACTGTAACCCTAGGTTTAAAACAAAACCGAGCAATAGATGTAACCTTAACTTAAACCAAAAACTAAAGTATAACAAAAACTAATCCTAGCCATAATCTATTCTGAACCCTAACCTATAAAGTAACCCTGAACCTGACTCATATCTTAACACTCACTCTAGCTCTAAATATGACACTAAACTTAAACCAAACCCTAACAGTAACCCTAGCCTTAACCCTAACCATAACCATAACCCTAAGCAGAAAACTAACAATAGACTTAACTCTAAAACTAACACTCACCATAGCCCTAACCCTAGCTCAAAATCTAACCCATACCATAAACCTAAACCTAATAGTAGCCTTAACACTACCCTAAAACTAAATCTAACCCTAAACCCAAATCTAAACCTACACCTACATCTAACCATATCCATTACACTAACCTTTATCCTAACACTAATGATAACCCTAGCCCTAACCTTAACCCTAAACTTAAACCTACCATAATCCTGTCCATAGACCTAAGGATGAACCTAATCCTCAACCTAGCCCTAGCACTAACACTAGCTCAAAACCTAGCCCTTAGCCTAAACATAACCCTAGCCCAAAACTTACCCCAATCCTAGCCTTAATCCTAGACATAAGCATAGCCAAAATCCTAGCTCTAACTCTATCCATTACCCTAACCATAACCCTAAACCTAAGGCTAAACCTAGTGCTAACCCTAACACTAACTCTATCCCTAGCCATGATTCTAACCTGAAGCCTCAATCTATCCCTAACACTTACTCAATCCCTGACCCTTATCCTTAATCCAACCATAAGAAAATGATAAGCCTAACCCTAACCCTAACCCTAGCCATAATCCTAAACTTAAAACTAGACATCATCTTAGCTCTAACCCCACCCATCACCCTAAACCTAACCATAAATATTATGATAACCCTAGCTCTAACCCTAAACCTACTCTATCCTTAACTGTAAACCTAACCCTAGACCTAACCATAAACCTAACCATTGCCGTAGTCCTAACCCTAGCTCAAACTCTAAAAATTATGCTAAATTTAACACTAATCCTAGCCCTAATCCTAAACCTAAACCTAACCTGACATCTATACATGTCCATTACCTTTACCTTAATGATAACCCTAATCCTAACCCTAGACCTAATCCTAAACCTAACCCTATCCTTAGCACTAATCCTATCTCAAACCCTAACCCATACCCTAAACCTAATACTAGCCTTAACTCTAAACGTAACCCTAAATCTAGCCCTAATCCTAAACATAATCCTAGCCCTAACCCTAGCTCTAACCCTATCCATTACCCTAATGAGAAACATAAACCTAACGCTAACCCTGGGCCTAACCCTAACCCTATCCATTACCGTAAACCTAACCTGAGCCCTAAACCTAATCTGAAGCCTAAACCTAACCTTATCCATTACCTTAACCCTAACTCAAACCTAATGCTAATTTTAGCCATAACCCTAAAACTCAACCTAACCCAAAACAAAAACCTGACTCTGACTATTACAATACCGTAGCTCTCAACTTAAACCTCATCCTAAACCTAACTCTGACAATAGGCCTAGCCATAAATCTCACCTGAGAATTATCCCTAACTATAACCCTAGACCTGATATTAGCCCTAGCCCTAATTCTTGCCATAACCATAACACAAACACTAGTCTTCATGCTATCCCTAAACCTAGCCTTGATCCTAACCCGAACCCTAACTCTAACCCCTTCCCTAATTTTAACCCTCGCCCTAGTTCTTAACCTTGCTATAACCCCATCCCTTCCCCAAAATCTAACTCTAACTCTATTTCTATACTTATCACACTAATCCTAAACCTGATCCTAGCCCGAATTTAGCCCTAACGCTACCACTAGCACTAAGACTAACTCTCTCACCTGAGCCCTATTCCTAGATCTAACTCTATCCCTTACCTTAACCCTAACACTTTCCCTAACCTTAGCCCTAAATATAGTCCTAGCCCTAACCCTAGAAATAACCATAACTCTAAGCCCAACCCTAACCCTAAGCCTAAACCTCACACTAACACTAGCCCTAACAGTAACACTAATCTTAAAACTAGCCCTAATCTAGTTCAAGCCCTAAAACAAAACCGACCCATAGCCCTAAGCCTAAACCTTAACCTAAACCAGAACCTAACCCTACACCTAGCCCTAACCATAGCCATAATTCCAGTCCTAACCTAACCTTAAACCTAACCTTGAGCCTGACTCTGACCTTACACACACACTAGTTCTCACATCACCCTAAAAGTATACCTAACCCTAAAACTAGAACTAGCCCTAACCGTAGCCCTAAAACTAGCCCTAATCATAACTCTAGTTCTTACATTGGCCATAGCCCTAATTCTAGCCCTAACCTAACACAAAACCTAGCCCTAAACTGAGTCCTATATCTTGTTGTATCCGTAACTGTAAACCTAGCCCTAACCATTATCCTAAACTTGAACCTAACCCTAAAACTGGCCCTAACCTTAAACCTAAACCTATACTTAATCTTAACCATAATCCTAGCCCTAAATCTAGCTCTAATCCTATCCATTACCCTAAACATAACCTTAACCCTAATGCTAAAACTAGCCTTAAACTTAACCCTAATCATAAACCTAGATCTGACACTAACCCTAACCATTGCTCTAGCCCTAACCCTAACTCAAACCCTAACACTTACCCTAGGCCTAACCCTAACCCTAACCCTATCCCTAATCCTAACCATAACCCTAGACCTAAACCTATCTATTACCCTTAAGATAAACCTAAACCAAACATAGCTCTAACGACACACTTTAACCTAACCCTAACTATAAACGTCATGATAACACTAGCCCTAATCCTAAACCTACTCTAACCCTAACTGTAAACTTAACCATAGTCTTAGCCCTAAACCTATTCTAACCCTAACTGTAAACCTAACCCTAGACCTAACTGTAAACCTAACCCTTGCCATAGTCCTAATCCTAGCTCAAACCCTAAGACTAAACCTAGTCCTAAACCTAAATCTAACCCTATCCATTTAGGCCTAACTCTAAAGCTATTGCTAACACCAACCCTAGTCCAAAACGTAAATCTAACCCTATCCATTTAGGCTTAACCCTAAAGCTACCGCTAAGACTAACCCTATGCATTACCTAAACCTAACCTGAACACTAAATCTAACCCTATAAATTATGCTAACCCTAATGCTTACCATAACCCTAATGCTAATTCGAGCCCTAAAAATAAACCAAGACCTAACCAAAACTCTGAACAAGACACTGACTCTAATAACAAACCTAGCTCTAAACCTGTCCCTTACACTAAACATAACCCTTAAATTAGACCTAGCTATAAAACTAACCATAACTATATCCCTAACCATAACCCTAGACCTCACATTAGCACTCTACCTAATAGTTTTCTTAAAATTAACACAAAACTGAGCCCTCATCCTAGCCCTAAAACTAGCTTTAATCCTAACCCAAACCCTATCCCTAGCCCAAACCCTAATTTCAACCCTTGCCCTAGTTCTGAACCTAGGTATAACCACATCCCTTCCCCTAATCTTAACCCTAACCCTAACACTGTCACTAACAATAACTCTTATCCTAACCTTAGGCCTAATCATAACACTAACAATAGCTCTAATGCTAGACATAATTTATTGCTAAATGTAAGCCTAACTCTAACCCTAGCCCTAAGACTAACCCCAACTATAGCCCTAGACCTATTTCTAGTACCAACCTTATCTATTCCCTAATTCTAACACTAGCCCTAACTTTAGTCCTAATACTAGCTGTAGTCCTAAAACTAGAACTAAACCTAACTCTAAACCTAAGCCTAACTCTAAACTTAAACCTCACCCTAACACTAGCCTTAACCATAATTCTAATTTGAACTAGCCATAGCCCACAAGCAAAACTGAGCTATAGCCCTAATACTAACCCTTAACCTAAACCCAATCCAAACTCTACACCTAGTCCTAACCCTATCCCTACAACTAATTCTGAACCTGACTCTGACCCTAAAACGAATTCTAAACATCACCCAAACACTAAACTTAAACCAACCACTAGACTTAGCCCTAATCCTCACCCTAAAACTATCCATAACCATAAAGATAGTTCTTACATTAGCCATATGCCTAACCCTAACACAAAACCAGAACTAATCTGAGCATCCACCTGAGATTTAACCCTAATCCTAATGCTAACACTAACTCAAACCTAGCTCTAAACTTTTTCCTTACCCTGAGCCAAACTCTCACCCTTATGCTACCATAGTAGTAACCCTAATCCTTAGCATACCCCAAACCCTAATTTGATTACTAGTCCTAACCCTAGAGACAATTCCATCTTTAATCCTAACCCGAAGCATAAGCCTAACCTTTACTTTATTCTGACCCTAACACTAACCCAATGTCAAAGCCTGACCTTAACACTTAACCGAACCCTAACACTAGCCCTACCAGTAATCCTATACCTAAACTTAACCGTAACACTAGCACTATACCTAAACTTAAACATAACAATAACTCTACCCCTAGTCCTAAACAAAAACCTAGCCATAGCCCTAAAATAACCTAATGCAAAGTCTAACCCTATCACTAGACCTAACCCTAGTTCTAATTCTGGCCGTAATGTTAAACCCAATGCTAACCCAAAAATTGACACTTACCCTAACACAAACCCTATCTCTAAAAAGTATCCTAACCCAAAACTTAATCCTAGCACTAGACATGTCTATAACCCTAACCCAAAAAACTAGCCATAACCATAACCCTAGCTCTTACATTACCCATAGCCCTAACACTAGCCATAAACCTCACAGAAAACCTAGCCCTAATACAAGCCCTAAACCTAAACCTAAGCATAAACCTAACCCTAATCCTAGCCCAAACACTAAACCTAATGCTTTCCCTAACCCTAAGCCTAGCTCAAAATCTAACCCTTTCCCTAAACATCACACTAGCTATAACCCTAACCCTAACCCTAACTCTAACCCTATCCCTAATCCTAACTGTAACAATTACCTTAAACATAACCGTAACACAAATGCTAACACAAGCCCTAACTCTAACCCTAACCTATCCATGATTCTAATCCTAACCATTGCCCTAGCAGTAACCCTATCTCAAACCCTAACACTTACCCTAAACCTAACCCTAACACTAACCCTAGGAGTAACCCAAACCCTAGTCCTTTTTCTAACCTTAACCTAAGGACTAACACTAGCACTAAACCTATCCAGTACTCTAAACATAAGCCTAAACCAAATGCTAACCCTAAGCCTAACCTTAACCATATCCCTAACACTAACCCTATACATTACTCTAAACCTAACCTGAACTATAAACCTAACTCTATCCATTCTCTAACCCTAACGCTAAACCTAATGCTAATTTGATCACTAACCTTAAACCTTAACCCAAACCAAACTCTAACCTAGACTCTGATCCTAACAATAGCATAGCTCTATACCTAACCCCTACCCTAAACCTAACCTTTACACTAGACTTAGCCATAAACCTATCCCTAACACTATCCGTAACCATATTCCTAGACCTGACATTAGCCCTAGCCCAAATCCTAGCCCTAACTCTAACACAGACCCTAGCCTTCATCCAAGCCACAAACGTAGACTTAATCCTAACCCGAACATTCACCCTATCCCTATCGATAAATATAACTGTCACCCTAGCACTAAACCTAGCTATATAAACCCATCCCATCCACTAAATCTAACCCTAACCTAAGCCCTAACCACAGGCCTAACCCTAACACTTTTCATAGTGCTAATTCTAGCCCTATTTGAACCTAAACTTAACCCTACCCCTAACCCCAGCCCTAGGACTAACTCTAACTCACAACCTAGCCCTATTTCTATTTATAACTGTATTCGTTACCATAACCCTCAAAATAGTCCTAACCGGAAACTTAAACCTAGCCATAGCCCTAACCCTAGATCTAACCATAACTCTAAATCTAACCCTAAACTTAAGCCTAAACCTCATTCTACCACTAGCTCTAACACTATTGCTAATCCAAAAACTAGCCCTAATCCAAGCCATAGCCCTACAGCAAAACTGAGCCATTGTGCTAACCCTAAACCTTAACTTAAACCAAACCCTAACCCATAATTAGCCATAACCCGAGCTCTAATTTGAGTCCTAGGCCTAAAACTAACCGTCACACTGACTCATATCCAAACACAAACCCAGCTCTAAATATCACCCTAACCCTAAAACTAATGCTAACACTAGACCTAGACAAATTCCTACCCCTAAAACTAACCCTACTCATAACTTTAGTTCTTACATTGGCCTTAGCCAAACCCTAGCCCTAACTCTAACACAAAAATAGCCCTAATCCGAGCCCTAACACTAGATTTAACCCTAACCTTAACCCTAAAACTAGCCCTAAACCTAACCCTAATCCTAGTTCTAACCCTAGCTCTAATTCTCTCCATTACCCTAAGCCAAACCCTATTCATAATGCTAACACTAGCCTAATACTACTCCTTAGCCAAACCCAAACAATAACCATATTACTAGTCCTAACACTAGCCCTCATTCTAGATCTAACCCTAAAACAAAACTTCACCCTAACCTTCACCCTTATTCTTACCTTAACATTAATTTTAGTTCAAAACCTAACCCTAAACCAAAACTTAAACCTGAATCTAGCCCTACCAGTAAACTTATACTTAAACCTAACCCAAACACTAGCCCTATACCTAAACCTAATCCTAAATCTAGCTATAACTCTAGCTCTTGACTTAAAACAAAACTTAGTGCTAGCCATAACAATAACCCTTAACCTAAACCCAAATCTAACCCTACCAATAGACCTAACCCTAGTCGTATTCTGGCTTTCACCCTAACTCTAACTTTAACCTGAACACTGGCCCTGATACTAACATTAAATCTAGCGCTAAACCTGACCCTAACCAAAAACCTAAATCTAAAACTAGACCTAGCCATTACCCTAACCCTAAAACTAGCTCTAATCAGAACCCTAGATCTTAAATTACACATAGCACTAACCCTAGGCCTAAACCTAACAAAAAACTTAAATAACCCTAACCTTAATCGAGGCCTAAACCTACCCTAAGCATAACCCTCACCCTAACCCTAAACCTAGTCTAACCCTAACCCTGACCCACACCTTAGTCCTAAACCTAGCTCAAAGCCTAAACCCTAGCCTAAACATAATGATAGCACTACCCCTAATCATAACCCTAACTGTAGCCCTAATCCTAACCTTAACACTAGATATAACACTAGCTATAACCCTAGCCATTTCCCTAACTCTAACCCTAACCCTAATAATAACCCTATCCCTAATCCTAACTGAAACCCTAAAACAAACCATAAACCTAACCCTAGACCTAACCCTAAATGTTGCCATAGCCTTAACCCTAACTCAAACCCTAACTCTTAACCTAAAACCAACAGTAAACCTAGCCCTAAAACTATACTTAAACATAAACCTAATCTTAACCATAAATCTAACCTTATATCTAACCCAATCTATTACCCTAAACCTAATTCTAAACCTAATGAAAACACTAGCCCTAACCCTAAACCTAACCCTGATCATAACACTAAACATAACCATTGACCTAGACCTAACCCTAGCTCAAAACTTAACTTTTACACTAAATCTAAAACTAACCCTACCCTAAGCTAGGGGTAGTAGACTTAACCCAAAAGCTAACCTAACCCTAGCCCTAATCCTAACCTAACCCTAGCCCGAAAAATAGCTCTAAGCCTATATATTATCCTTATGATAACCATAATCCCAATGCTAACCCTAGGCATAACCCTAATCCTTTTGCTAACCCTAAAGCTCTCCATTGCCCAAAACCTACCATGAAACCTAAACCAAACCCAATCAATTACCCTAAACTTAACCCTAACCCTAATGCTCATTTGAGCCCTATCCCTAAACCTTTAACTAAAACAAACCCTAACCATAATTCTGATCCTAAAAATACACCTAGCTCTAAACCTGACCCTTACCCTAAGCCTTACACTTACACTAGACCTAGACACAAACCTAACCCTATATCTAACCCAAACTGTAACACTAGACCTGATATTAGCCCTAGCCTTAATTCTAGAACTAAACCTAAAACAAACCCTAGCCCTAAACTTAGCTTTAATCATAATCCTAACACTAACCCTAGCCCTAACCCTAATTCTAACCCTCACCCTACCTCTAAACCTAGCTATAACACCAAACCTTACCCTAAAATTAACTATAATCCTAGCCCTAACTCTAGGCCTAAGCTGAACACTAACCCCAGCCTTAATCTTAGCCCTAACTTACACCTATCCCTAAAACTAACCAAAACCCTAGGCCTTAAGATGAACTCTAACTCTCACCCTAGCCCGAGCCCTAGATCTAACCCTATCTGTTACTGTAACCATAACCCTAGCCCTAACTCTTGCCCTATAGTTAGACCTAGCCCTAATCTTAGATCTAACGCTAAATCCAAATCTAACCCTAACCCAAAGCCTAAGCCTAACACTAACTCTAGCCCTAACCCAAATGTTAATCTTATAATTAGCCCAAACCCTAAACCTATGACTAAAACAAAACTGAGAAAAAGCCCTAACCCTAAACCTTAACTTAAACCAAACCCTAACACTACATCTAGACATAACCCTAGACCTAATTCAAGTCCTAACACTAACCTTAAAACTTACCCAGACCCTGACTCATATCCTAACACTGAGATTCATATCCTAACACTGACCCTAGCTCTAAAGACCACCCTAAACTTAAACCAAACACTAACAGTAACCCTAGCCCTAATTCAAGTCATAACCCTAACCTTAAAGCTAACCCTTACCCTGACTGATATATTAACAGTCACCCTAGCTCTAAACACAGCCCTTACATTAAACCAAACACTTACAGTAACCCTAGCCCTTATTTGAGTCCTAATCCTAACCCTAAAACTAACCCTTGATGCTGAGTCATATCCTAACAATAAACCTAGCTCTAAATATTACCCTAACATTTAACCTAAACCTAACACTAGACCTACATCTAAACCTCACCCTAAAATTAACCCTTATTGTAACCCTGGCTCTTACATTAGCCAATACCCAAATCTAGCCTTAATTCTAACACAAAAACTACCCCTAATCCGAGCTCTAAACCTGTATTTAAACCTAACCCTAACTCTAGCATTAATCCTACATCTATGGCTATCCCTTAACCTAAGAAAAACCATAACCCTAATGGTAACCCTAGACCTATCTCTAATCCTTAGGCTCTCTAAAACCCTAAGCCTATTAATAGTCCTAACCCTAGCCCTCATTCTAGCTCTAACCCTATCCCAAACCCTAACAATAACCCTGACCCTTATTCTGACCCTAACACTAACTCTAGGTCTAAAAGTGACCCCAACCCTAGACCAAACCCTAACACTAGCCCTAGATCTAAACCAAATCCTACATCTAGCCTTAACTCTAGCCATAGACCTAAACATAAACCTAGCCCTAGCAGTAACAAGAATCTTTAACATAACTCAAACACTAACCCTAACCCTAGACATAAACATAGACCTAATTCTGGATGTAACCCTAACACTTACTCTAACCCAAACACTGACCCTGCCTTTAGAGTAAACCTATCTCTAAATCTGACCCTACCTGAAAATCTAAACATAACACTACACCTAGAGTTACCCCAACCCTACAGCTAGCTCTCAACATAACCCTAGCTCTTACATTACCCATAGCCCTAACCCTAGGCCTAAACCTAACACAAAACCTAGAGCTAATCCTAGGCCTAAATCAAGGCTTAAGCATAACCGTAACCCAAACCCTAGCCATAACACTAATCTAACCTTCACCTTAGCCCTAATCCTAGCTCAAAGAGTAAACATTACTCTCAACATAAACCTACACCTAACCCTCAATCGAACCCTAACCCTAGACCTAATCCTAACCTTAACCTTAGCCCTAAACCTAGTTCTAAACCTACCCATTACTCTAAACCTAAACCTAACTTTATTGATAATCCTAGTCTTAATGCTAAACCTAAACCTAACTGGAAAACTAACCCTACACCTAACATTAAACCTCACACTTGCCATAGAGCTAACCCTAGCTCAAACCCTAACCCCTACTATAAACCTAAACATAACTATAGCCCTAATTTTAAGCCTAAACCTCAATCTAACATTAAACATAGCCCTAAATCTACATCTAATCATATACATTACCCTAACCCTAAACCTATCCCTAAGGATGTCCCTAGCCCTAATTCTAACCCTAACCTTATGAGTACTATAATCTTATCCCTTGAAGTAACCTTAAACCTAACCTCAACCTAGCCCTAACATTAGCTCAAAATATAACCCTTATGTTAAACATAAACCTAAACCTAACCCTAGTTTTAACCCTAATACCTAAACCTAATTCAAGACCTATTCTTAACCATAAACCTAGCCCTAAACTTAGCTCTAATCCTATACATTATACTAAACATAACCCTTACCCTAATTCGAACCCTAGGCCTAATCATAATACTATCGCTAACGCTAACCCTATCAATTACCCTAAACCTAATGTTAACTCTAAACAAAACCCTATCATTATCCTAACCCACATCCTAGTGCTAATTCAAGCCCTAACCCTAAAACCTAACCTCAAACAAACTCTAACACTGACTCTGACCCTAATAAATCTGCTAGCTCCAAGGATGACTTTTACACTAAACCTAACCCTTACAATAGACCTAGCCATAACACTAATCCTAAAACTATCCCCAACCATAAGCTTAGACCTGACATTAGCCATAGCCCTAATCATAGCCCTAAACCTAACACAAACCCCAGCCCTTATCTTAGTCCTAAACCTAGCCTTAATCCTAACCCTAAACTAAACTTTAGGCCTAGCCCAAGAACTAAACCTAGCCCCAATCTTAGCACTAATTGAGTCCTATTCATAACCCTAACCCTAACCCTAGCCCTATGACTAACTGTAACTCTCACCCTAGCCCCATCCCTAGTTCTAACCCTATCCCTTACTGGAACCCAAATCCTAGCTCTAAACCCAGCCCTAACCTAGATCTAATTTTAACTCTAAATCAAACCCTAACCCTAAGCCTAACTCTAACTCTAAATCTAACTTTAAATCTAACCCTAGAACAAAACGGAAGCATAGCCCTAACCCTAACTTTTAACCTAAACCAACCCTTAACCCTAACCCTAACCTTAGCTCTAATTCTAGTTTTAAGCTGAAAATTAGAACACTGACACTGACTCTGACCATAACACTAACCCTAGTCTAAACATCACCCTAACCCTAACCCTAAAACTAACACTAGACCTACCACTAACCCTAACCCTAAATTTAACCCTAATTGTAACCCTGGTACTTACATTAGCCTTAACCCTAGCCCTAACACGAACTTAACCCAAAACCTAGCCCTAATCCAAGCCCTAACCTGAGCTTTAACCCTAACCCTAATCCTAACCCTATCCCTAAACAAAACATTAACCCTAGCCCTAAGCCTATCTCTAACTCTATCCATTGCAATAACCATAACTCTAGGCCTAAACCTAATCCTATCCCTAATCCTAAACCTATGCATTATTCTAAACCAAACCTAAATCGTAAACTTCATCCTATCATTACACTAACACCAACCATAACACTAATTCAAGCCCTAACTTTAAACCTTAACCTATCCCAAACTTCTAACCCAGACATTGACCCTAATAATACCCCTAGCTCTAAACCTGACCCTAACCCTAAACCTAACCCTTACAATACATGTAGCCATAAACCTAAACTTAAAACTATCTTTAATCATAACCCTAGATCTGATATTAGCCCTAGCCCTAATCCTAGCCCTAACACTAAAATAAACCATAGCCCTCATCCTAGCCCCAAACCTATCCTTAATCATTACCCTAACCCTAACCATAGCCCTAACCCTAATTCAAAACTTCACCTTATGCCTAAACCTAGCTATAATGCCATTCCTTACCCTAAACTTAACCCTAACCCTAACCCTAACTCTAGCCCTAAGGTGAACACTAATCCTAGCCCTAATCCTAGCCCTAATTTAACCCTATCCCTATCCCTAACCCTAACCCTAGCCCTAAGAATAACTGTAACTCTCACACTAGCCCTATCCCTAAATCTAACCCTATCCATTACTGTAATCCTAAACCTAGCCCTAACCCTAGCCCTAAACCTAGCCATAACCATTGCCAAATCCTTATTTCTAGTCCTAACCCTAGATCTAACCCTAATTCTAAACCTAACCCTAACCCTAAGGCTAAGCCTAACATTAACACTAGCCCTAGCCCTAACACTAATCTTTTAACCTCACCCTTGCTCTAGCCCTACCCATAGCTCATAACCTAACCCTTATGCTAAACATAACCCTAAACATAACCCTAGTTCTAACCCTCACCCTAACCCAAACTCAAGACCTAATCCTAACCATAACCCTAGCCCTAAACTAAACTCCAACTGTATCCATTGCAGTAAACATAAACCTTACCCTAATGATAACCATAGGCCTAACACTAACCCTATCACTAACCCCAACCCTATCAATTATCCTAAACCTAACCTGAAACCTAAACCTAACCCTCATTACAATAACCCTAACCCTAATGCCAATTCGAGCACTAACACTAAACTCAAACCTAAACCAAAACCTAATTCTGAACATGACCCTAATAATTCCCCTAGCTCTAAACCTGACCCTTATCCTAAACCTAACCCTTATACTAGACCTAGCCAAAAACCTAAGCTTGAAAATTTCCCTAACGGTAACCCTAGACCTGACATTAGCCATAGCCATAATCCTAGCCCTAACTCTAAAACAAACCCTAGCTCTTATCTTAGCCCTAAACATAGCCTTAATTATAACCCTAACCCTAAACCTGGGCCTAACCCTAACACTAACCATAGCCCTAATGTTAGCCCTAATTTAGCCGTATTCCTAACCCTAATCCTAACCTAGCCCTAAGACTAAGTCTAACTCTCACCCTTGCCCTAAAACTAGTTCTAACACTATCCCTTACTGGAACCCTAATCCTAGCTCTAACCCTAGGCCTAACCCTAGATCTAACCTTAAATCTAAATCTAACCCTAAACATAAGCCTAAACCTAAACCTAACACTAGCCCTAACCCTAACCCAATTCTAATCCTAGAACAAGTCCTAACTCTAGCCCTAGCCCTAATACAAAACCAAGCCATAGCCCTAACCATGACCCTTAATCTAAACCAAAACTTAACCCTACACCTAGCCTTAACCTTAGCCCTAATTTGAGTTTTAAGCCAAAAACAAAAACTAAACCTGAACCTGACCTAACCCTAAACCTAGCTCTAAACATCACTCAAATCCTAACCCTAAATCTAACACTAGACTTAGCCCTAACCCTAACCATAAAACTAGCCTTAATTGTATCCTAGTACTTATATTAGACATAACCCTAACCCAAGCCTTAACTTAACCCAAATCCTAGCCAGAATCTCTGCCCTAACCATAGCTTTAACCCTAACCCTAACCTTAACCATAACACTAGCACTATTTGTAATCATAACCCTAGCAATAACCTTAGCTATAACCCTATTCATTACCTTAACCCTAATCCTAACCCTAATGCTAACCCTAGGCTTTAACCTAACCCTATCCCTACTCATAACCTTATTCATTACAATAAACCTAACCTGAAAATTAAACCTAACCCTATCATTACCCTAATTTTAACCCTAATACTAATTCGAGCCCTAACTTAAAATCTTAACCTATCCCAAACACTAATAATGACCATGACCCTAATAATACCCTTAACTCTAAAACTGACCCTAACCTTAAACCTATCATTACACTTGATGTAGCCATAAACCTAACGCTAAAACTATCTTTAACCATACTGCTGGACTTGAAATTAGCCCTAGCCCTAACCCAAACCATAACCCAAATTTAACCCTAATTCTATCCCTTGCCCTAGCCCTAAACCTAACCATAACCCTAAACCTAAACCTAACCCATCACCCTAACCCTAGGCCTAACAATAACACTAAGCCTAGCACTAATCCTAGCCCTAATTTAGTCCTAACCAAACCCTAACCTTAGCCCTAAGACTAACTCTTGCCCTAGCCCTATCGCTAGTTCTATCCTTAGTCCTAGCCCTAACCCTAACTCTAAATATAAACCTAACTCTAAATTTAACTGTAACCATGAGCATAAACAAATCTCTAACATAGTCCTTACAATAATGCTAATCCTAAAAATTGAACTACGCCTAGCCCTAGTCATAAAACAAAACCAAGCCATAGCCCTAACACCAACCCTTATTCTAAACCAAAATATAACCCTACAAGTAGCCCTAACCCTAACTCTAAAACTAACCCTGAAGTTAACGCTGACCCTAACACTAATCCTATCTCTAAACATTAACCTAACCTTAAATTAAGCCTAGCACTAGACCTAGCTTTAACCCTAACCATAACACTAGCCCTAATCATAAACCTAGTTCATACATTAGTCATTGTCCTAACCCTACACATAACCCTAACACAAATCCTACCCATAATCTAAGCCCTAACCCTTGATTTAACCCAAATCTTAAACCTCACACTAGCCCTAACCCTAACGCTAGCCCTAACCCTTTCCCTTACCCAAAGCCAAACCCTAACACAAATGCTAACCCTAGTACTAACCCTAATCCTTAACCTGACTTAAACTCTAACCATATTACTAGTCCGAAACCTAGCCCTCATTCTGGCTCTAACCCTAATCCTGACCCTTATTCTCACCCTAACACTAACCCTGGATCTAAACCTGACCCTATTCCTAAACCAAACCCTAACACTAGCCCTACCAGTAACCCTATATCTCTATATAACCCTAACACTAGCCCTAGACCTAAAACTAATCCTAAAAATAGCTATAACTCTAGCCCTAGACCTAAACAAAAACCTAGCTATATCCCTCACAATAACCCTTAACCTAAATAAAACACTAACCCTACACCTAGACGTAAACCTAGTCCTAATTCAGGCTATAACCCTATCTCGAACACTGACCCTTACCCTAACACTAAACCTAGCTCGAAACCTGACCCTAACCCTAAACCTAGACCTAACACTAGACCTAGCCATAACCATAACCCTAAAACTAGCCCTAAACATAACCCTAGCTCTTATGTTACCAATAGTTCTAAACCTAACATAAAACCTAGCCCTAATCCTAGGCCTAAACTTAGTCCTAAGCATAATCCTAATCATAATCATAGCCCTAACACTAACCCTAAACCTAACTCATGTCTTAGACCTAACCCTAGCTCAAGGAAAACCCTTTCACTAAACATAACACTAGCCCCATACTAAAACCTAACCCTAATCCTAGCTCTAATCCTAACTTTAATCCTAGCCCAAACATTAGCTCTAACCCTATCCATTACACTTACACTAACCCTAATTATAACCCTATCCCTAACACTCAACCTAACCCTAAAAATAAATGTAATGCTAGAGCTAACCCGAAACCTAACCCTTGCAATAGCCCTAACATTAGCTGAAACATTAAGCCTTACACTAAACCTAATCCTAACACTAGCCCTAACCCAAACACTAACACTAATCCTAACCCTACCTCTAATATTATCCATTACCCTAAACTTAAACTTATCTCTAATTAAAACCCTAGCCATAACTCTAAACCTAAAACTAGCCCTAAACATAACACTAGCTCTTACATTACCCATAGTTTGAACCCTAGCCCTAAACCTAACATAAAACCTAGCCATAATCCTAGGCCTAAACTTAGTCCTAAGCATAATCCTAACCCGATTCATAGCCCTAACACTAACCCTAACCCTAATCCATGTCTTTAACCTAACCCTAGCTCAAGAAAACCCTTTCACTAATCATAGCACTAGCCCCATCCTAAACCATAACCGTAATTCTAGCTCTAATCCTAACTTTAATCCTATCCCAACCATTAGCTCTAACACTATCCATTACACTTACACTAACCATAATTATAACCCAATCCCTAACACTAAACCTAACCTTAAAAATTAATGTAACCCTAGACCTAACCCGAAACCTAACCCTTGCAATAGCCCTAACCTTAGCTGAAACATTAAGCCTTTCACTAAACCTAATCCTAACACTAGCCCTAACCCATACCCATACCCCAACCCTAACCCTAACCCTACCTCTAATATTATCCATTACCCTAAACTTAACCTTAACCCTAATTAAAACCCTAGCCATAACCCTAATTCTAAACCAAACCATAACCTTAAATATAACCCTAGACCTAAATTTAAACCTAACCCTCTCCCTAGCTCTAACACTACCTCAAACACCTTTACTCTAACCTAACCATAAACCTAGCCTTAACCCTAACACTTACTCTAACCCTAATACTTACCCTAAACCAAACCCTAGCCCTACCCTATACTAACCCTAATTCTAGACTCAATCCCAACCATACCTAGCCCTAACCTGAGCTCTAAACCTATCCATTACACTAAACATAACCCTAACCCTAATGCTAATCCTATCCCTATCAATAAACCTAACCCATTCTTTACCCTAAACTTTAACTGAAACCTAAACCTAACAATATCCATTATCCTAACCCTAAACCTAAACCTAAAATTAACTCAAGCCTTAACTATAAACTTTAACCTAAACCAAATGCCAACTCTGACTCTAACCCTAATAAAACCCCTATCTCTAAACCTGACCCTTACACTAAATGTAACTCACTAAAACTAGGCATAACCTAATCCTAAATCTATCCCTAACTATAACCATAGACCTGACATTAGTCCTAGACCTAGTCCTAGCCCTAAACCTAACAGAAACCCTAGCCATCATTCTAGCCCTAAACCTACCTTAATCCTACCCTGAACACTAACCCTAACCCTAATCCTAATTCTGATTCTTATCCTAGACCTAAAGCTAGTTATAACACCACCCATTCCCCTAAACTTAACCTTGACCCCAATGCTAACCCTAAACCTAGCCCTACCCCTAGGCCTAACCCTAACACTAACCCTAGCCCTAATCTTAGCCCTAATTTAGTTGTAAACCTTACCCTAACCTAAGCCTGGTACTAAGTATAAAACTATCTTCCTAGCCATATCCCTAGTTCTAACCCCGTCCCTTCCAGAACCCTAACCTAGCCCTAGCCTTAGTCCTAGATCTAAACCTAAATCTAAATCTAACCCTAAACCTAATCCTAAAACTCATCCTAACAGTAGTCCTAACTCTAACACTAATCCAAAATCAAGCCCTACCTCTAGTCCTAGCCCTAAAACAAAACCGAGCCATAGCCTTAACCCTAAACCTTAACATAAACCAAACCCTAACTCTACACCTAGACCTGATTTTATCCCTAAATAGAGTCCTAACCCTAACCCTAAAACTAACCCTTACCCTGACTCTGACCCTAACACTAAACCTAGCCCTATACATCACCCTCACTGTAAGCCTATGCTTTGCATGCTTCAGCATAGGGCTACATTCACAAGGAACAAATCAGAGAGTGCCCACAGAGAACTGATTGAGTGTGTGAAGTTTCAAGCAGCTAACACCAACCCTGTTTTTTATCCAGCTCCATTTCCAATTACACATATAAGTCAAGATGAAGTGAAAACTTAAAACACAAACTGTTCCTGACAGCGAATCATGAACCAAGAAGGACCATATATGGGGAATAGAGTAAGGTTAGGTAAAAGATGAATCCTCCCTGGTATCAAAGAAATTTGAACAAAACTTACTCTAACCCCAACACTATTTCTAACCCTAGCCCTAACCCTAACCCTAACCCTAATCCTAACCTGTTTAGAGAAACTTTGATCATAGAAGATCCAAACTTGGGGTACCTAGTAGGAGAAGGTAACAGATCAATCCTGCCCAGTATAAAAAAATTCTGACAAAATAATTGGGGGAGGTGTTTCAGTACATGCCTATTTCCCCTGTTTTTTTCCTAAAGTACTCTTGGATAATGTTCTTTTCATTGCCATGCCTAGAAAAACTTTCACTAGGAAGAAACCAGAGAGTGCCCACAGAGAACTGATTGACTGTATGAAAGTTCAAGCAGCTAGCACCAACCCTGTTTGACTACCAGCTCCATTTTCATTTACCCATATAGCACAACTTGAAGTGAAACTTTAAAATACAAACTGTTCCTGACAGTGAACAATTGAAATTAGAAGGCCCAAAACTGGGGGACATAATAAGCCTAGGTAAAAGAGAAATCCTGCCCAGTATCAAAGAAATTTGAAAAAAAATAACTCTAACCCAAACACTAGTGCTAACTCTAGTTCTAAATCTAACACTAACCCTAAAACTATCCTATTTATAGAGCTTTGATCATACAAGTCCTAAACTTGGGGAACCCAGGCCAGCAAGCTAGCAGATGCATCTTGTGCAGTTTCAAACAAATCTGACCAAATAATTGGGGGGAGGTAGTTCAGGACATGCATATTTCCCTGATTTCTATTAAAGTGCTCTTGGATAAAGTTGTTTTTGCATGCTTGTGCTTAGAGCAACTTTTAAATGGAAGAAACCACGGATTGCCAACAGAGAACATATTGAGTGTGTGAAGTTTCAAGCAGCTAGCACAAACCCTGTTTGATTTCTAGCTCCATTTTCATTTATCTGTATAGGTTCAAATGAAGTGAAACCTTAAAACTCAAACTGTTCCTGACAGTGAACCTTGAACCAAGAAGGCCCAAAACTGGTGAACATAGTAAGGCTAGGTAAAAGATGACTCCTGCCCAATATCAAATAAATTTGAACAAAACTAACTCTAACCCTAACACTCCCTCTAACACTAGCCCTAACCCTAACCCTAAAACAAACCCTAACCCGTTTAGAGAACCTTTGATCATAGAAGTTCAAAACTTGTGGAGACTTGTGGGACAAGCTAACAGATGAATCCTGTGCAGTATCAAAGAAATCTGACCAAATGACTGGGGGGCGTAGTTCAATACATGCATATTTTCCTGTTGTCTCCTAAAGTGCTCTCAGATACAGGTTTTTTTTTTTTTGTTTTGTTTTTTTGCATGCTTCAGCTTTGGGATACTTTAACAAGGAAGAAATCAGAGAGCACCGACAGGGAATTGATTGAGTATGTGAAGTTTCAAGCAGCTAGCACCAACACTGTTTGATTTTGAGCTCCATTCCCATTTACCCATAGAGATTAAAATGAAGTGAACCCTTAAAATATACAGTGTTCCTGACAGTGAACATTTGAACTAAGGAGGTCCAAAACTGGGGAACTTAACAAGGGCAAGGAAAAGATGAATACTGCCCAGTATCAAATAAATTTGAACAAATCTAACTGTAACTCTAAAGCTATATTTGACTCTATCTCCAACCCTAACGCTAAGCTGTTTAGAGAACCTATGAACATAGAATCCCAAAATTAGGGATCCTAGTGGGTCACACTAGTTGATGAATCCTGCAAGGTATCAAAGAAATATGACCAAATAATTGGGGAAGATATTTCAAAATATTTATATTTCCCTCTTTTCTCCTAAAGTGCTCTCATATAAACTTGCTTTCCATGCTTCAGCTTAGAGCTATATTCAAAAGGAACAAACCAAGGAGTGCCCACAGAGAAGTGATTGAGTGTGTGAAGTTCGAAGCAGCTAGCACCAACCCTGTTTGATTTCTAGCTCCAATTCCATTTAGGTCAAAATGAAATGAAACATTAAAATAGAAACTGTTCCTGAAAGCGAACCATTGAATCTTGAAGGCCCAAGCTTGGAGAGCCTACTAAGGCTAGGTCAAGGATGAATCCTGTACAGTGTCACAGTAATCTGAGCAAAAAAATCAAAGCTCTTTCAGTACATGTATATTGTGTTTCCTCCTAAAGCACTAAGATAAAGCTGTTTCTTTCTACTTCAGATTAGGGCTACTTCCACAGGAAACAAATCAGACAATCCTCACTTAGAACTGATTGAATGTGTGATGATTCAAGCAGCTAGTGCAAACCCTGTTTGATTTACAGCTTCATTTCCATTCAACCCCATAGGGCAAAAAGAAGAGAAACATGAAAATTGAAACTGTTCCTGAAAGCAAACCCTTTATGTAGGAGGCCCAAACATTTGGAGTATAGTCAAAATAGGAAAAAAGATGAATCCTGTGCAGTATCATAGAAATTTGAAAACAAAACTAACTCTAACCCTAACACTAGGTCTAATCCTAGTCCTAACAATAACCCTAACACTAACCTTAACCTGTTTAGAGTCCCTTTGATCCTAGAAATCCCGTACTTGTGGAGCCAAGTGGGGCAGGCTAACAGATGAATTTTTCACAGTATTAAAGAAATGTGACCAAATATTTGGGGGAGGTAGTTCAGCACATGCATATTTCCATTTTCTCCTAAAGTGCTCTCACATAAAGTTGCTTTGCATGCTTCTGCTTAGGGCTACATTCACAAAGAATAAACCAGAGAATGCCCATAGAGAACTGATTGACTGTGTGAGGTTTGAAGTAGCAAGCACCAACCCTGTTTGATTTCCATTTCCATTTACCCACATAGGTCAAAATAAAGTGAAAACTTAAAATACAAACTGTTCCAGACAGCTAACCTTTGACCCAAGAGGCCCAAACCTAGGGAATATAGTAAGGCTATGTAAAAGCTGAATCCTCCTCAGTATCAAAGAAATTTGAACAAAACTAAATCTAACAAAACACTAGCTGTAAACCTAGCCCTAAACTAATACTAAACCTAACCTAACCTGTTTAGAAAACCATTGATCATACTAGTCCCCAAATAAAGGAGCCTAGTGGGGGAAAATAACAGATAAATCCTGCACAGTATCAATAAATATGACCATGTAATTGGGGGATGTATTTCAGTACTTTCATATTTCCCTTTTTTCCTCCTAATGTGTCCTTGGTTAAATTATTTTTTTCATGCTACAGTTTATGGTACTTTCACAAGGAAAAAGAAAAAACAGGGAGTGCCCACAGAGAGCTGATTGAGTGTGTGAAGTTTCAAGCAGCTCTTACTAACCCTGTTTGATTTACAGCTCCATTTTCATTCACATCTATAGAGCAATATAAAGTGAAACCTAAAAATTCAAACTATTCCTGACAGTGAACCAGCAAACCTTGAAGTCCCAAACTTGGGGATCCTACTAACGTAGGAAAAGGATGAATCCTGTACAGTATCAAAGCAATCAAGCAAAAAAAGTTGAAGCTTCCTCCTAAAGTGCTCACAGATAAAGCCTCTTTCTTTCTACCTCAGCTTTGGGCTACATCCACAAGAAACAAACGAGGGAATGCACACTGAAAATTGATTGAGTGTGTGAATTTACAAGCAGCTAGCACAAACCCTGTTTGAGTTCCAGCTCCATTTCCATTCACCCCTATAGGGCAAAATAAAATGAAACATGAAAATTAAAACTGCTCCTGAGAGCAACTCCTTTTACCTAGGAGGCCCAAACATGGGGAGTATACTAAGAATAGGAAAAAGATGAATCCTGCCCAGTATCAAAAAAGTTGAAAAAAAAACTAACTCTAACCCTAACACTAGCTCTAAAACTTGCCCTAACTCTCATCATAACCATAACCCTAACTTGTTAAGAGAATCTTTGATCATAAAAGTTTCAAACATGGGGAGACTAGTGGGGCAAGCTTACAGATGAATTCTGCACAGTATCAAAAATATCTGACCAAATAATTGGTGGTGATATTTCACTACATGCTTATTGCCCTGTTTTCTCCTAAAGTGATTTTGGATAAATTAGTTTTGCATGCCTCATCTTATAGCTACTTTCACAAGGAAGAAATCAGAAAGTGCCCAAAGACAACTGATTGAGTATGTGAAGTTTCAACCAGCTAGAACCAGTTCTCTGATTTCTAGCTCCATTTGCATTTACCCATATAGGTCAAAATGAAGGAAGACATTAAAAACAATGTATTCCTGACAGTGAACCATTGAATAAAAAAGGCCCAAAACTGGGGCACATAATAAGGCTAGGTAAAGATGAATCCTTTACAGTATCAAAAAAAAAAATTGAACAAAACAAACTCTTACACTAACACTATCTCTAAAGCTAGCCCTAAACCTAATCCTAAACCTAACCCTAACCTATTTAGAAAATCATTATCCTAGATGTCCCAAACGTGGGGAGCTTACTGAGGCAAGCTAACACATCAATCCTGTGCAGCATCTAAGAAATCTGACCAAATAATTGGGGGAGATAGTTCATTACATGCCTATTTTCTTGTTTTCCACTAAAGTACTCTCTGATAAAGTAGCTTTGCATGCTTCAGCTTAGGGTTACACTCATAAGGAACAAACCAGAGAGTATACACAGAGATCTGATTGAGTGTGAGATGTTTCAATCAGGTAGCAACAACCCTCTTTGATTTTGAGCTCCATTTCCCTTTACCATATAGGTCAAAATGAAGTGAAAACTCAAAACACAAACTGTTACTGTCAGTGAACCATTGAACTGAGACAGCCCAAACCTGGAAAACATAGTAAGGCTAGGTAAAAGATGAATCCTGCCCAGTATCAAGAAAATTTGAACAAAACTAACTCTAAACCTAACATTAGGTCTAAACCTAGCCCTAACCTTAACTGTAATCTTAACCCTAACCTGTTTAGATAACCTTTGGTCATAGAAGTCCCAAAGTTATGAAGCCTAGTGAGGCAAGCTAAGAGATGAAAAATGCACAGTATCAAAGAAATCTGACCAAATAATTGTGGGAGGTAGTTCATTACATGTTTAATTTCCTGTTGTCTCCTAAATTGCTCTCGGATAAAGTTGTTTTTGCACGCTTCTTCTTTGGCCTATATTCAAAAGAAAGAAAGC
This sequence comes from Marmota monax, assembly GCF_021218885.2. Taxonomy (NCBI): domain Eukaryota; kingdom Metazoa; phylum Chordata; class Mammalia; order Rodentia; family Sciuridae; genus Marmota; species Marmota monax. The sequence goes on along the minus strand of NW_026695131.1, from coordinate 3,634 downwards.
AGAGAGTGCTCGCAGAGAACTAATTGAGTGTGTGACGTATCAAGCAGTTAGTACCAACCCTGTTTGATTTCCAGCTTTATTGTCATTCACACCTATAAGCCATAATGAAGTGACACCTAAAAATTCAAACTGTCCCTGACAGTGAACCATTGAACTTAAAGGCCCCAAATTGGGGATTCTATTAAGTCTAGGTAAAAGATGAATCCTGTACAGTGTCAAAGTAATTCCACCAAAAAATATTGAAGATTGCTCTTAAAGCACTCACAGATGAAGCTATTTCTTTCTATTTCAGCATAGGGCTACTTCCACAAGAAACAAACCACAAAATGCACACTGAGAACTGATTGAGTGTATGAGTTTCAAGCAAAATTTCAAACCAACTCTGTTTGAATTCAAGCTCTATTTCTATTTACCCATATAGGTCAAAATGAAGTGACACATTAAAAACAAACTATTCCCAACAGCGAACCGTTGAATAGAAAAGACCAAAAACTGGGGCACATAGTAAGGGTAAGTAAAAGATAAATCTTCCCAGTATCAAATAAATTTGAACTCAACAAATCTTAACCCTAACACTAGCTCTAAAGCTAGCCCTAGCCCTAACCATAACACTAAACCTTACCTGTTTATAGAACCATTGATCCTAGAAGTGCCTACCTTGGGGAGCCTAGTGGAGCAAGCTAAAAGATGAATGCTGTGTAGTATCAAAGAAATCTGATCAAATCATTGGTAGACTTATTTCAATACATACATATTTCTGTGTTTTCTTTTTAAGGGCTCTCAGATACAGTTGCTTTTGCATGCTTTAGCTTTGGCCGGCCTTCAAAAGACAGAAACCAGAAAGTGCCCACAGAGAACTGACTTGTAAAGTTTCAAGCACCTCCTACCAACCCTGTTTGATTTCCAGCTCAATTTTCATTCACATCAATAAGCCATTATGAAAATCTTAAAATACACACTGTTCCTGACAGCGAACCATTGAACTGAGAAAGCCCAATCAGGTGGAGCATAGTAAAGCTAAGTAAAAGATGAATCTTGCCCAATATCATATAAATTTGAAGAAAACTAGGGCCACGCTGGAGCTCTCTGTGCAGATGGAAGGCTTGGTTGTGTGGTTGCTCTTGGCTCAGTCGGAAGTCGGAAGTCTCGGCTGCGCATGAGCTCTCTGCACAGACGGAAGTCTCCACTGCACATGTGCTCTCAGCTCAAATGGAAGTCTCAACCACGAGTGAGTTCTCGCAGATGGAAGTCTTGCCCACGGGTTTGCTCTCAGTTCAGTTGGAAGCCTTGGCCGTGCAGGCACTCTCAGCACAGAGGATAGGTAGCACAGAACCCAGAGGCTTTGCTTGTGGGTCACCAGACCAAGCTCTGGACACGGCCAAAGGTCACCCCAGAACCACCCACCTCACCAAACACCCTACACAGGTAACAAATGGAATCCATCTTGGAAAACCTTACTCACCATCTGTCAGTGGCCATGGCTACCAGCTCAGTTCTGCAGCTGCTCAGGTACCCGGTTTCCAACTCCCCTACCTCCAGCTGTGATAACTCAAGATTTTTCTCACAAGGTTTTTTTTTTTTTGGGGGGGGGGCGGGTGGGTGGGGCATAGCTATCAATGCAAAACAGCAACTGTAAAGGTACCTGGTTTCCAAATCAGAGACTAAGAGTAGGGAGGCTCCAGGTAGAAGCTCAAGCCCTCTCAAACTGGCTACCTCCACCACCCTTAGCACAGAGACTCAAGCTAGGAATAGACAACTCCACCTATTGGAAGAAAACAGAGTTCTGAGAGACTTTTCTATTCTCGCTCTTCTCATCTATTCTCTTCTACCCTTACCCCTCGGGCCCTCACAATCTCAACATACATGAAACCAGGAACTTTGCATGAAATTGGACTTTAAGAACTGAATCACCAGATTAGTTTAATATAGGGGAATTGCATAGGCCCACCTCACTCCCCTTTAGTTTATCTTATTTTCATTCTCCCTCTCTTTCTTTCTTTCCTTGTTTTTTTCTTCTTTTTTCTTCCTCCCTCTATCCCACTTTCAACCTCCAAACTTTTACTATTTATACATAGGATAATTTTATGAATACAGGTAAGGAATTTGAATTTATACATTCTTCCATAAATTACCTCTGTCTATTCATTACAGTTCTCCTCCAATTTGCTAAGATGGATTAATCTAATACCCTCACTCCTTTCTCCCTTAACATAGCATCCTACCCCTGACCATCAGTTCTCTATATACCACCAGAAATGGAATGACCTTCATGAAACTAATGACTATATTCTAAATAATAATTGAAGCCAACATCTATAGACATAGAATCTAAATATAAATGTATTTATAATAGTTAGGCTTAGGCTTCAGGTTAGGGTTTGATTTAGAGTTAGGATTTGATGTATGGTTAGGGCTAGGACTAAGGATAGGGCAAGGGTAAGGACTAGGGTTAGGGCTAGGGTTAGGGTTATGGTAAGGGATAGGGTTAGAACTAGTGATAGGCTAGTGTGAGAGTTAGAGTTAGTCATAGGGTTAGGGCTAGAGTTATCTTTAGGAATAGGGCTAAATTAGGGCTAGCATTAGTGTTAGGTTTAGACCTCAGGTTAGGGTTAGAGTTAGGGTTACATGTAGGGTAAGGGAGTGGGTTTTAGCTAAGTTGAGGGCTAGGGTGAGAGTTAGTATTAGGGTTAGGGCTAGGGTTAGGGTTAAGGTTATGATTAAGGCTAGTCTTAGGGCTAGAATGAAGGCTAGTGTTGTGTTTGGGTTAGGGCTAGTATTAGGGCTAGGGCTAATGCCAGGTCTAGGGTTAGAGTTAGGGATAGATTTAGTGTTAGGTTTACGGCCTGGTCAAGTGTAAGGGTTAGGTTTAGGGTAAGGGTTAGGTTTAGAGCTAGGGTTATTATTAGGGTCAGGTTCAAGGTTAGGGTTTGATTTAAGTTAGAGGTAATGTTTAGGGCTCAAATTAGCATTAGGTTTAAGGTTAGGGTTAATGACAGGGATAGGTTTAGAGTTTAGATGTTTTTAGGGTAATGGATAGGGTTAACATTAGGCCTAATGTTTAGCATAAGGGTTAGAGTTATCATTAGGGTAATGGATAGGGTTAGACCTAAGATTAGGGCTGTGGATATGTATAGGATTATGGCTTTTGTTTGGGTTAGGGTTAGGTTTATGTTTAGAGTTAAAGCTAGGTTTAGGACTCAGATTAAGGCTAGGTTTGGGGCTAAGTTAGGGCTAGGATTAAGGCTACGGGTAATGTACAAAGTAGGGTTATGATTAGCACTAGTTATAGGGTTAGGTTTAGGGCTAGGTCTAGTGTTAGGGTTAGGTTTATGGTTATGACAATATTTAGAGCTAGAGTTAGTGTTAGGTTCAGATTCAGTGTCCATATTACTTTTCAGGTTAGATTTAGGACTGGAAATAGAGATAGGTTTAGGGCTATGTGTAAGGTTAGGGTTTGGTTTAGATTAAGGTTTAGGATTAGGGCTATTACTCAGTTTTGTTTTAGGGCTAGGGGTAGGGTTACGGCTAGTTTTAGGATTAGTGTTATGGTTAGGGCTAGTGTTAGTGTGAGGTTTAGGCTTAGGTTTAGGGTTAGATTTAGATTTAGGTTTATATCTAGAGTTTGAGCTAGGGC